>NC_091752.1:4896374-5006374 GCF_043380555.1 Nothobranchius furzeri
CCCAGTTATGGGGGGGGGGGGCATTTTGCCTTGGCCCCCAAAATGTCTTGAAACGGCCCTGGGTGTGTGACTGAGTTTTGAAGGTGATCTGAATTGTATCAGATGTATAAATATAACATGTGTATAACTTATTGTTTTTTACTGGTAAAAACGTGTAGTGGAGATAAATCTACCTACATTTGACTTTTCAACACTTTGTTTTGTTTTCTTGTTTTTATTGAACTATTTTCCTGTCCTGTCTGTCTCTCATCTTCCTGCATCTCCTCATAATTCTCCAGAAAATCTGTTGCCTGGATTCTTACCTTTTCACCTCATCAGTTACTTTTGAGCAGATCAAAGAGATCTCCTGACCGAAAAGCGCAGAGCGCGTTTTCGATGCTGCGTGAGGTGACATCACCACAGCACAGGTGATGAGCTCCGCAGTAGCGAGCTTCACGCACAAATAAGACAGAAAATAGAGAACATGTGCAGACATGAACGATCGTGTGCTAATTATAGTTTTTTGGTTGCGCCACTTTGAGAATGGACCGTGCGCTGGAAGCAGCTGCCTGGATCGCGACAATGCGGAACCGGTTCGCAGCAGCGCAAGTCAGCCGGCTCTCCCTCGCGCTGATCTGCCGGTACTGGCTCTCCCTCACGCTGATCTGCGGCTCTCCCTCGCGCTGATCTGACTTGCTCTGGTCTGCGCGCAACGGCGGGCGGGAAGGGGGTGGGGGCGCTTTTGGAAGAGTTGTGCGACACAACGAATCGATGACGCAATTCGTTGCCAACGCTTTTAGTAATCGATTTTCATCGAATTTATCGATTCGTTGTTGCAGCCCTACTGTTTTTTTTCTGAGTTGTACAAATCTATCCATGAAATTCAAAGGCTTGGATGGATCCTCTAGCACATTGTTGCTCTTGTCAAGACTGCAGTGTTGCAGAGTTGAGAGGAAAGGGTTGCTGTCCATGTTCAATGTGTTATTTATAATAGCCTACTGGTATCGCATGCTCCTAAAGCATCAAGGCCCACCAGGGAGCTGGCTTTGATGCTTCCGTGCTGCAGTGCGAGAATCCTGCATTTCACAAGAAAGATAGGATAAACACTGGGGGAAAAAGTAACTAAAAGTAATGACATTACTCTGGGAGATGATGAATAGCAATATTTCAGTTGTACTGAGTGAAACTGAAGCCTACAGTGACGTCAAAACCACACAGAGGAATTTGCAAGGTGTCAGAACTAGTAGAGAAGTACCATGGAGATATCTCTTGTGAGGAAACTAGTAGCTATTGAGGAGCGGCTGAACTTAGCTAGTGAAAAACTATCTTGACTGCTCACATGGGTGATCAACAAGATCGGTTACTGCTCTGATATTTGGGCAGAAAACTAAATTTTTCAGCTCTGGCTCAAAAAAAAAATCACTTAAATGTTCAAACAGTTCAGTAATGGCTCAGGGTCAGAACTAGCCTGGCATGCCATCCCATTTAGGTAAATATAGCCTGGCAACGGCCCAAAGACGGAGGTCAGTGGTGGAGCAGAATCTACGGTTGTCTTTCATACTGGTTCTGCACGCTCCTGGACAGGGCCAGGACCAATCAGAGCAAAGAACAACATGGCGTGCTTATTGCTACAGTAATCAGTCAATGGGACAGTCTGTCCCAAGTCAATACATCCTTTTTTTTGTCTCACAGAAAAGCCCACGTTGATGCCAACGCCATTTCAAACGAGCACCGTTCCTGAGCGGACGACATTTTTGTAGTTTTTATCTGTTGCACCTGTGGTGCTAAAGCCCGCCCTACAGACATGGAGTGCGGTGACTGGCTAGACACACAACTGCTCAGGCTAATGGTAGACCTGCTGAGGCTACAACGGAGCATGGCTACATCGACCTGCAGAGCAAAATCTTTTGCTGCTGCTACAGATGGTCTAGATTTCTTGGCTAGTTCAGAACTCAAAGCCTTCTTCCTGGATTAACTTTTAGTGGTTGCACGCAGATAATCTGGCCAATCAGCAGATCCTCACCTGTTTTGTACTGACATATTATTTACAGTGTTGGGAGTAACGCCGTTTAAGTATAACGGCGTTTCTAACGGCGTTCTTTTATAGGTAACGGAATAATCTAATTAATTACTTTTCCCGCCGTTGCAACGCCGTTACCGTTACTGGGGACGGAACGTTGTGCGTTACTATGTGCTTGTCGAACGTTGAGCAGCAGCGTGAGGCTTTCTGACCGCCACACTTCAGCTGCAGCCAGGGAGAGAGAGGTGTCGGTAACACACTTACAAACACGATGATGATTGGCCGGGTGGGCGGAGACCCTCACGGTCTCAGTCGCTGCATTCTGTAGACACAACGGGAATAACTCTGTTTAAAATAACCGCGTTAATAAAAAATATTTCTTTCTGTAACGAGCAAACTAATTAATTACGTCTTCTTTTATCAAAACGTCGTTCCTGTTACTGATAAGTAAATGCGTGCAGCAGCGAATCTGCGGGTCTGCAGCCGTGCCCTTAGCATGACAGCGGGACGTCCCGAAGGTCCGCTCACCTGTTCACCGCTCAGACGTCCTGATCTTCTACCTTCCTAGATCATCCAGCTGTAACCTGTTCCTGATCATGTCTTTAGTCCCGCTGTAACTCTGATGCATCAGTCTCAGACGTCATGGAGCTCAGGTGTTATTAGAACTACCTGTGTGTGTTCACCACCCAGCTTCAGCTCTTCTGTGGTTGGGTCTGACCCAAGTTAGTACATTTAAGTCCTCCATCAGGCTTGTGCCTCTTCTAGTGTCATTTTAAAGGATATTTATTTATTTATTTAACCATTTCTAGATTAGCAGCAACAGAAATGCTACTAAAAACACACAATTATGTGAAGCTGGAAAAATTAGAATGCTGTGCAAAATTACATTTATTTCTGTAATTTAACTAGACTGAGAGACCATTTAAAGGCTCGGGAACCTTTACAGGTGTTTCTTTTTGCAATTTTAAATTTTAGCTGATTGGGTTTTTGTTAAATATCACACAGTGACCTTTTAATAGTCTAGATTAGTGTAATGCTCCTGTTAGTAGTTCCTCCTGTTAAGTGCTTATTTGTTTAACTTATTCAGGTTTATATAAAACATTTGGACATACATTTTATTATGTTCCAGTCATTAGTCATTTATATTTTACTATTGTAGTAATTCTTGCATTCTTTAATGAAAAAAGTAACTAAGTAGTTACTTTTGTTGGTAATTAGTTACTTTTATGATCTTGTAACTCAGTTAGTAACTGAGTTACTTTTTTGACAAAGTAATCAGTAACTATTACTAATTACTTTTTTAAAGTAACGTTCCCAACACTGATTATTTACAATTTTCTCTGAGTGAAAAGAAGCCTAACCACAAGGAAATTGAAAATAAATAAATAAAGAGCTGATTCAACCAAAAGAGCCAAACTACAGTTGTGAAAATGCCAACAGTGTTGTATCATACAAGCTTCTTAGGGACCGCGCCAGGCAGTAGCTTAGGGTTGCTTCAGCAACAGCAAGATTTGGTCAAGTAGTTGTTCAGCAACGTCAGTGGTGTTCTTACACTCACCAAGCATCCACCAAAAATCAGTGATTTATACCCGATTCACCTCATAAGCTTGGGAACATTTTTTCTAAACAAATGAAGAAGTGCTCATCTTCTCATAAGAAGCTGATCGTACCTTCACAGCTGAGAAAGCCAAAGGGAGGAGCAAAAACGTTATTGATGACTATAAGGTAAATGCTTAATTTGCACAGTCTCCAACCAAATTATAATTCATATTGAAAGCTGCTGAATTTGCATAAATCTCATTAGACTGCAGTGAAAGGGGTTCATAAATCGTTATATTAATTAGTCATTTTTGCCACCTTTTCATAGGAAAATGGAGTGTGTTAATAAAATGAGAAGGGAGTGTGATTGTGAAGTCTAATTGGCTGCTGTTAAACCAGGTTTGGTGAATGATTGACAGTTCTGATTTTGTTTGGCTTCACTTCTTTTGTCTAAGGAAGTATCTGCAGGGATGGATAGGCGATGTGTGTGAACGTAGACCCAATGGATATGACCTGTTGTCCCATACACAGACATGACTTCAGTGAGCTTAACAGCCGAATGCTTACATTACGTCTGAACTATTCGGTCTTCACTGACATTTAAGAAGTAGTTATTCCTGATTTGGAGTCTGTTAGAGGAAGTCATTTTCAAATTGTTCATTTTTTTTCATGTGTGGACCAGCAGGCTGGGATGAATACATAAAACAATACAAGTATATATCTTAATCCTCACATACTTTTAAGTTGGTGATTGTTATAATATTTAATGAGGCAAATTAAAACTAAAGTTGTGGCCATTTTCTAACAAGATTTTGACCTTTTCCTACCAACTTTTACAGTGGGGTAAAGTTAGCCTGATGGGGAAATCTATACTTTAACCCTCCCACTGTCCTAATGGGTGTGACCCTGCGAGGAAAGTTGACCATTGAGCAGGATTGATGGTTTATCCCTTGAGGTCCACGTGGCAGGGGTGAGGTGGTGCTCACTCCTCACCCCTGCCGCATGGACCCAAGGGATAAACCATCAACCCTGCTCAATGGTCAACTTTCCTCGCAGGGTCACACCCATTAGGACAGTGGGAGGGTTAATATTTTGGACAATTTCTGAATGTCGATTTAAAACCCAAATAATCAGAAGTTGGGGTTTTAAACCAGATATTTACCTAACATGCATTTTCAGACTGAGGTTAAATGGAATAAAGGAGCAGTAAAGAGAGCCCCTTTCTAACATCTCAGAAAGGGCGAGTGAATGTGTTGGAACGTGGATAAATGATCCACGGTTAATAGAACTCACACAATCTTAAAATAACACTTCTCTATTGGGCCATTCCCATCTGTTCCTGGTCGGACCTGCCCTGATAGCTCCAATCAGCCCCAACCTGGCCCGGTTGATTCCACACATCCTTGCTTATGTATGCAAGGAATGCAGTCAGATATGGCACGGTATGGGGCCCAACATTAAGACTACTGCCCAGCAGCAGGAGGCTATATAAATTCCGAAGCTAACTACTGATCTGATTAATGATAAACTGGCGCCGGTGACTGAGAGGCTGGCGCTGCTTACTGAGGAATAGCCCCTTTACCGGCATTACTACTAGATACGCTAGGGACTAGCGGCCCTTGACCGGTCATTGACTGGTTCTCACATTCCTTCTGCTGTCTATTAGCATGGATAGGCTAGCGTTAGACTGGACAGGCTGGTGTTAGCATTGGGGAGGCTAGCTATTAGCATGCCTAGGCTAGCCACTAGCTGGATTTCCTACCTCCTCGACAGGCCATTAGCATGCATAGGCTGGCGTTAGCATCAGAGAGGCTAGCCATTAGCATGTCTCGGAGAGTTACTAGTCAGCTAGTGGACAGCCTAGGCATGCTAATGGCTAGCCTCTCCGATGCTAATGCCAGCCTATCCATGCTAATGGTCCGTCAAGCGTGTAGGAAATCCAGCTAGTCTAAGCTTAGGCATGCTAATGGCTAGCCTCTCCAATGCTAACACCAGCCTGTCCAGGCTAACGATAGCCTATCCATGCTAATAGACAGCAGAGGGAGTGTGTGAACCAGTCAATGACCAGCCGAGGGCTGCAAGTCCCTAGCGTATCTTGTAGTAACGCCGGTAAAGGTGCTATTTCTCAGTAAGCAGCGCCAGCCTCTCAGTTACCGGCACCAGCTTATCATCAATTAGGTCGGTAGTTTGCTTCAGAAGTTACATAGCCTCCTGCTGCTGGGCAGTAGTCTTAATTTTGGCCCCCATACCGCGCCATAGTCAGAGACATTTTCAGCTTCTAGGTAATCAGCCCGATAATGAATGACAATGAATTGAGCATGCCTTAAGCCCATGTGGGCTGATTCTACCCACCAATCAGAGGCTTGCTCTAATGGAAGGTGTGAACTTGCTGACTGATAAGCCGGCTTATCAGTCAGCAGTGAGTGTGTTGGCCCTGGTCAGCCTGAAGCAGACCACCTCAGAAAGAGGGCTGAAAAGAGTCTTGTTGCACCCTGAAAAAAGGCAGGCCACCAAGATATGTATCCGGGCCGGGCCGACCAGGTACAGATGGGAATGGCCCATAAAGCAGCCCACCGGTTACAGACCAAACTCCTAAACCCTGTGCCCATGTCATTACTTACTACTTATTTTACTTTTAATTAACTTCTAGTATTATCACTTTTACCATTGATGGATATCTGCTGATGCTGTGTAAAATCATAATTTCCTAAATAAATGCATCAAAAGAGACTTTATACTCAACTTTTATTATCATGAGTAGCTGAATGTGGTCGAATGTAGTTAAATGTTTTGTTTATTACTCGTGCAATAAAAATAAATTTTGGGCACTAGTTGCAAACAGCAATTTACCATCATTTGGAGCTACCGCATTTAAGAAACAATTAGTGTTTTTATACTTGCATCAAAATGATTTACTGCATTGGTCACATTAGTTAAAACTCTTAGCTGACCTTTGACCTTCTGAAATTTCTGTTTGAATTTCTCTTCCAGGAACATCCGTAACCAAGCTGGCAGCAATCGATCCTGAGGGAGAGCCCCTCACCTATGGGGTTGTAGGAGATGAGGGCACGAGGTATTTTGAAGTTGACAGGAATACCGGAGTGGTCTGGCTGCGACAAATGCTTGATCGTGAGGTAAACACACACACACACACACACACACACACACACACTACCTGATGTACACATTATGTTACATTACCAAAACAAATGTGCAGGTTACAAGAAAAAGAGATTTTGGAAATTATAGATTTATGTGTTGATGTTTGTCTCTGTCCTCAACAGACCAAGTCAGAGATGCAGGTGGCGTTCACCGTGAGTGACCCTCATGAGGTAGGATACAGAACTGCACTGTTTATGATTATGACACACTCTTAAACATGCCGACGCACTGACTTTACCCTCGTCACACGTCACTTGCATCCATCAGAATCTTTTTCTTCAGTCTCTTACTCTTAATCTCACTCTTCCTCCTCTCCTATATGACATCCATCTCACTCAGCACAATGCAGTTGCTAAAACGTCCATCCCACTCGTACCCCAGGGTGACTCATCAGAGACGTCCTGTTTTCTTTTCCTCTGGATTCAAACTTTGTGCCTAATGAATGTTTTGTATCAATACGAACTGTTTTCTCACACAGACGGTCACAGACACCGTAAACATCCAGGTCGGAGATGTAAACGATAACGCGCCAACCTTCCATGGGCAGCCGTATGCAGTCCGTATCCCTGAGGTAAGGATGACTGAAATTGCTAGCTTAATTGCATCCATGGAAATAAAGTCAAATTAGCCTATTATTCCTTCTTATCTAGTGGGCACAGCAACTTCCTGCAGAAAATTTGAATTCAATGTTTATTAAAAAGGACTATTGTTTTTTTTAAACAACAATCCCAGCAGAAATTCCTTCCACCATCTCATTAATTTTTTTGCAGATCTATACCTCTGTAAAAAACACTTGAGGCTAATTTGCCTCAGTTTTGACACTTGAGAAGACCTCATGTTGTTTATTGATTTTTCACTCTAAACATTGTACTGTGTTGTGTTCCAGTTCCCCTTTAGAGTCGAACGAGGTTCTCTTCTCAGTTAAACAGTCAGAGGTGGGGTAATGTCAGCCGTGTGGAGGTATTTCAAAGTGAACCATGAATAAAAGTGGCCTTGGGAGGACTTAGATTCACTGACCTATTGTGTTTTTAGTTGGCGGGAAGAACCAGGAACTACGGATGTCCCGATCAGGTTTTTGTGTCCTCGAGTCCGAGTCATTTAATTTTGAGAATCCGCTGATACCGAGTCCCGATTTGATACTTTCGATACATAAAAAAAGAATAAAGAAAGTGAAGGAACAGATCCAAAATGTTCCTCATTTTTTATTTAATTTACTTTATTTTAACATTTAACAATTCTGTTAACAAACAGGGCTCTTCTGTGAGGTAGCTTGAACAATCAAGTAATAAATTCCCCTTAGCTCTCCTGTTATTTGAACCCTGTATCCAAGTCTGGATTGGCACGTAACGTCCAGTCCGAGTCTGAATCCATGTGATCGGGACAGATTTCCCATCACGTGATCGGATCGGGACATCCCTACCTTCCATTTTCATCCATTATTGTCCACTTATCCAGAGTCGGGTCATGAGACCAGCAGCCTAAGCAGAGAGGCCCAGACTTCCCTCTGCCCAGCCACTTGGGCCAGCTCCTCCGGAGGAACCCTAAGGTGTTTCCCGGCCGTCTGAGGCCGAGTCCACACGTAGCCGGGTTTTTTAAAAACGAATATCCGCCCCTCCAAAAACTTGCATCCACACCACCTCGTTTAAAAAACAAACTCTGTCCACACGTACCCGGATAAATACGTTGTTAAGGACATGCCAGACCTGTAGGCGGCAGTACTTCCCCCGTTCTTAACCTCGTCCTTCGTCTGTGGTCTTCCACAAGGAGCAGTAATTCCGCTTGCAAAAACAAACAAGCAGAAAGCGCTTGGACAATTGATGGATCGGGTATTGACAGAGCGCAGCTCTGAGGGCTTCCATGCTGTCGGCTAGTGTAAACACAGGTCGCACACGTGATGTCAGCATTTTTCTGTCGCGGAAAGTGACGTTGCGGACCTTAAAACTCCGGTTTTGTCTGTCCACACGCAGACACCCAAAACGGAGAAAACACAGATCTTCACTTTGGCCGGAGTTTTTAAAAAGATCCGTTTTCGTGTGAAAAAACTCTGTTTTCGTGTGGATGACAGGCCAAAACGTAGAAAAATATCTACGTTTTGGCAGATCCCCGGCTACGTGTGGACAGGGCCTCAGAGACATAGTCCCTCCAACATGTCCTGGATCTTTCCTTGGGTCTCCTCCCGGTTGGACTTGCCTGGAAAACCTCAACAGAGACGCGTCCAGGAGGCATCCTAACCAGATGCCCGAGCCACCTCAACTGGCTCCTCTCGACGTGGAGGAGCAGTGGATCTACTCCAAGCCCCTCCCAGATGACAGAGCTTCTCACCTTATCTCTAAGAGAGAGACCAGCCACTCTGCAGAGAAAACTAATTTGGCCTCTTGTAACTGCTATCTCGTTCTTCAGTCTCTACCCAAAGTTTGTGGCCATGGGTAAGGATAGGAACGTAGATCGACTGGTAAATCTAGAGCTTTGCCTTCCAGCTCAGCCGTCTATTCATCATGACAGACCGGTACAACGCCCGCATCGCTGCAGACGCAGCACCAATCCGCCTATCAAGCTTGCGTTCTGTCGCGAACAAGACCCCGTGATACTTAAACTCCTCCACTTGGGGCAGGGCTACATCTCTGATCTGGAGAAGGCATTCTGCCTTTTTCCCACTCAAGACCATGGTCTTGGATTTAGAACAGGGATTAAAGTTCTCTGTCGTGGCGACGGAAATCTGTCAGTTGGAATAATCAGAAAAAAGTTCAGTCAAAATCTCTTCTCACGCTCGCTTGGGTTTAGTAGTCTCTCTCTCTCTCTCTCTCTCTCTCTCACGCTCTCTCTCTCTCTCTTGCTCACTCTCTCTCTCACGCTCGTTCTCTCTCTCTCTCTTGCTCACTCTCTCTCTCACGCTCGTTCTCTCTCTCTCTCTCTCATGCTCGCTCTCTCTCTCTCACGCTCATTCTCTCTCTCTCATGCTCGCTCTCTCTCTCTCTCTCATGCTCGCTCTCTCTCTCTCACGCTCGTTCTCTTTCTCTCTCTTGCTCACTCTCTCTCTCACGCTCGTTCTCTCTCTCTCTCTCTCATGCTCGCTCTCTCTCTCTCACGCTCATTCTCTCTCTCTCATGCTCGCTCTCTCTCTCTCTCTCATGCTCGCTCTCTCTCTCTCACGCTCGTTCTCTTTCTCTCTCTCGCTCACTCTCTCTCTCTCTCCCCGCAGGACCCCCCTAGAGTACTTCAATACTTATCATCTTTTTTACCACAGAGAGATCTCAACACCCACACTTTTAGACACTGTGTGTGTGAACGGGTTATTCCTAATTTTTCAGAAACAAGAATCCTGACCTTAAAATTAATCAAAACCCGAATAGTGGCTACGTGTAAACAATGTGAGCCCCCCCCCCCCCCCCCCCCCACACACACACACACACACACACACACACACAATAATTTTCAGATGACAATTATTTGCTTCAAACCCTGATTTAGAACCTGGAGCATCCAAGGACTATCCATACGTGGGAATATGCAAACTCATGACGAAGGGCCACAGCTGGCATACGAATGGGCATCTTTTTGCTGTGAGGCCCCTTTGCTGCCAACCTTTCCACCAGTCAGCCCCTGTGATGGATCCCCATCTTGTATTTATGATGATTGTCATCTCCTCATATTGCACCTTTGACCTCGACTTACCTACATCTGGCCCTTTTCTTGTATTCTTGTGTTTAGTGACTGTGCATGACTTCCTCTAAAGAGCCCTCCCTGTAGTGAAGACCTCAATCTTTTTCTTCTTGTTTTTTCCCACTTCTCCTCCCTCTCCCTGAATATGCTACCTTACTTCTTTCCATCTTTGTCTCCTCGGTGCTTTCTCCCCCATCTAATCCTTGATATGAAGTAATTGCCAAAGTGGAGTGGAGTACTTCAAACAGGGGCTTGAATTCACACAAACACACACAACCCACCCACATCTTGTTGTGTTTAAATGGAGCAGAAACCTATTTTTGAGTCTTCACCACATCTTCAAAGCCACGGGCTTTTCCTCTTCGTCAATCCATAAAGTCAGGCAAGCCGAATGGGAGAAGGAAGGAGTATTTAGATCAGGCTGTTAAGATCTCCCACTAGTGAGGATTCTCTCAGACCACTGAAATATGTGTGGGCTTCCATTTTAGTCCTCACATGTTTTGTGGTTTACAAACAAAAGTTTAGCTTCCAGAAATCCATTAAACAGGGCTGCATTTGACCCACGGTTTCTCCTAATCCTGGCTCTTCAGCATCACTCCATCCCACCATCTCATCAGTTTCAAGCTTTGGTTTTTTGACACAAGTGGACGGGGCAGGAGCTCATAGTTCTGTGAGTTTTGATTTATCATCCTCATTTTTTCTCATCCTCATTTCTACTATGGCCAAACCCTGAAAAGATGAGCTAAAATGTAGTTCTAATGAACCACCTTATATCTGTGAAGGCAGCACGAGAACACCGCTGGTGGAATTTGTTCATTCGCACGTCTAAATCATTTGGGTTGTCTGCCTGGTGTAGACACAACCAATTCATTTTTATTTTTTATGACTGTGTTACAATAACAGTACAACAATGTAGGCTCCGCCTCTACGTCTATAAAAAAGTACCCATCTTGTTTGCATGTTTCATCCTCTTATTTATGAGACCATGTTCAAAATGTTTCTCTAATATTTAAAGTCAAATTGATTTTTGTTAAATAATGATGCAAAAATGAGTGCAAGACCAGTTATCCGGTCCCTGTAATGGCAGTCTTAAAGTCTGGCCAAAGCTAACGTACAGTAGCATTTTAGCTACTTTCTGAACTCGGTCACATCCAACAGCGAGGGAATAATCAAGTTTTGTTTAAAGAGGTGAGACACAATCTTATTTACTTAAAGAGTAACTAAACCCCAAAATAACATTTATTTGCTTATTAACTGTATAATTGGGTCTTAAAAAAGGCAATCTTTCTGTTTCTGTGCATTTTTTGACATGCTTGTGTAAACTTGATTAAATCTAGAATCTAGGTCTAAAAACGTCTTAGTGCTGCCCCCTGTGGCAGAACAGTGGCTACTGCATTAGAAACTAGTGATTGGCCGGGGCTGGAACAATTTCACGTCATCGGTACAGTCTCCTCCCACTCCCCCTCCCTCCCAGGATGGAAACTCCTCACACTTGGCCATGCCCCTCTGTGACTCCTGGCAACGCCCACTTTCAGGGGCGCAGATAGGATTTTCATACTGGGGGGGACAAAGTTCCAATGTACCCTCCCCCAAACACACACACACACACACACACACACACACACGTACACATACACATACACAAACTATTGCAAGCGCCTTAACTAGAGCTCAGTCAGTTTGTGTAATTTCATCCAACGGTTTACGTAAAAACTAACTTTTATATACGTGTTTGAAGCCGTTGTGCAGCGGAACGCTGGCAGCAAAGCTCTGCCTGACCAACACTATAAATGATAAATGATCCGCACTTGTATAGAGTCTCTCAGAGTAAGGACTCCAAAGCGCTTTACACTACAGTGTATCATTCATCCATTCACACACATTAACACACTGATGGTGATGAGCTACGATGTAGCCACAGCTGCCCTGGGGCGCACTGACAGAGGCGCCCCACTATTTAATTCAGCCAATTGTTATTCTTCCAATCAATTACTGACCAAAACCTCATGCTTTACGCAAAACATTAACTGATTTTCAGCATACCGATCTTTACAGAAAACATAAAAGCCCTAAAAAACTGCACATAAAATATATTAAAGAAACAATATTCACTTATCACTTAGAGCAGTAGTTCCCAAACTTTTCAGCCTGACCAACAGATGTTCCTTCGTATTTTTACGTCATTTATAAATTTTCATTATATTTGGAAAGTTTTAATTTACATATAAATATATAAATCTCCTTTAAAATTTTATATTTTACCTTTTTTTATGATTATGTGGCACACTTGACTTCCATAAATAACGCATCGGCATCTGCCTCTTTTTTACGGCTTTTTTTTTTACATTGTCGCTACGTCTGTCACGTTAGCGGTGTTTTGCCATCATTTCTACATCCATCACGTCTCAGAGAAGGTTAAACCAACATCAAACCCAACGTTTGGAGCTTGTAAACTCCACACACCTCTCGTGCAGCACCAGCTGTCTGATGCTGCAGCAGCGTCAATCTTCCCGGCTGGATGAGTGAATTTCTTCATCAGAGTCAATAATCTGCTTCATAATCAGAGTCAGTCATGACCAGACAAAGTGATCAGTCAACAAAGACCAGACCTGCCGGCAATTATACGTTTTATCTAATATTTGTGCTCTTCATGCTGCACGCATCTCCTCCTCTCCCCGACTGGGAGCCTCACGGCGGGAGGCGATTTTCAAACTCTAAATACTCCCAAACTTTGCTCAGCCTGAAGGTTCCACATCTCCACTGTCTTCTGATGTAAAGTAGTAACTTCATGAGGGATCATATTTGTAGATGACACTTGTTAAAGTCAGCAATGAGGCTTTGGCGCTTATAACGAGTAAGTCCCAACACTGACAACAACAACGTACTGAAACTAGAACCAACACGCATAAACAGACAGATCGGTCCCGCCTACTTACACTGTTGGTCTTTTTTAAATACACAGTAATCGTTGCTTGCCTATTTCGCCTCATCCTGCATCCTAGCGGCAACCACTTTGGCGCCTCTGGAGTCTGTGTTTGTTTACGTCATGCTGCATTCAATGTAATTGGAAAAAGGAGCTTCAAGCGCTCAACCTCCGATTTTGTTTTCTGTCTGGCCTTGGTTGGGCGTACACTGTGCTACTTTTTCACTCGTAGCACTCAGCTTCAGCTCAAACTGTACGACTTCCTCGCAGAGCAGATCTAACGAGCCAGGCACTCACACTGTACGACCCAGTTCTCGTATGCGACCTGACTGCTCACACTGTACGTCTGGTAGCAACACGTCGGACCTAAAATATGCTAAAAATAGCAGTTTTTACTCAACACGTCAGACTTTTTTGTTTTGCCTGTTGTCCTTCGGGAGTGCTGCAGGAGGACACACAGGGAGTTATGGGGGTTGGACGAGGAAAACGAAATAAAGAAAGTAAATCTGTGTTTTGTGATCAGTTTAATTTGACATGAACACGACAAACACGCTTTCTTGACAATCTTTGTGAGTAAAAAAACGTGTAGAAATAAAAACAAACAACGTGTGGTATTAGGGAAATAGCGGGCGAGTGGTGTTGCTGCAGGATTGCGCATGCGCCGTGAGCGGTTCTGATACAATTTGGGTCGCAGCCGCTCACAGCGCCGCTTCAACAGTGCGATACCCTCACGAGGGATGAGCAAAATATTAAACACGCCAGAAGTTTGTGCGAGCTCACGATTGCTGATCGGTAGCTGGTCACGTGGTGTTAATCGCCTCTCGTAACCCCCTGTACACTACACGACGCTCGGCGTAAAACTCGCCCCGATCTTGTGGATTCTCGCACGAGTGGAAAATCGGCTCAAAAAAGTGAAAAAGTCGCACAGTGTACGCCCGGCTTTAGTTGGGGGGACGGATCGGGGTCGATCTGAATCTGGGGGGGACAGATCCCCCCCGTCCCCCACCCTATCTGCGCTCCTGCCCACTTTCATGGCATTTTTCAAATCTTGACTAGGGGTGAAGTTACTTTTCTGATGGTGTGCAGTCCCTCTTTAAAAGCAGATGTAGTCAGAGCCTTAAATCCATCATCACCAAGTTTTGGATTTTAGTTTCTACATCAGGTGAAATACAAACAGCAGTACTTTTAAAATGCAGTTTAAATTATAACTGTTCAGAAAGTTGTACACATGAAATTGTACCTGTTGTTCTTGTGGGACTGCTGTCAGATCTCTTCACTACTCAGCGTCGCGTCATCGGAGGTTTGTCATATCCAACAACAAAGTAGGATGCGGGTGTTCCTCTCTGGGTTTTCACAATAAAATCAAAGGAATGCTCAAATAGTTAGTGGTGATTTTTCTGCTACATCCTTCTGGGTTCCACATCTCTGGGGAGGTGGTGAAAACCGGACTGACGCTCGTAGCCGCACGCTCTCTCACTCTGGATGTGCAAGTTCTAAATGTCGCTCTTGTAGCTACAAATTTAGTTTTCTCTGGTTGTTAGTACAAGCGCAAACGGCGTCACATCTTCCCGAGCCACCTGAGTATATTTTTGTGGGTAAATATTGTTTTTTAAATTCTCTTCAAATGTTCACAAAACCTACTACTAGCAACAAAACCTCACAATGCAAACCAATGGGTATGCACTTTCATTTCAGAGTGCAATGTGACATTAAACGGCATCATTTCCAATAAATAACAGGAAAATTAAAGCATGTGGTGGGCATAGATTAATTTTTTTAATCTAGATTAATCTCACTGTAATCTTGGAATTAATCTAGATTAATCTAGATTAAAATGGCTCATTCAAATTCTGCCAAAGGCATATGTGTGCTACCTAGATAATGAATAAAAGCAAGTCTTTGAGAATGGAGGCGTAGTTCTTGTTTTAATAATGCATCACAGACTGATAAAGCAGTTTTACTACGATAACTGATGATGAAAATAAATTATGATCAATAAGTATTTGTGTTTAATAGTTGTTTATTCAGTTCAACAAATTCTGCACTGTAGGTCTACAGAATAGGTCATGATTAACTATTTACAGTCAGTAGCATTTGGTCAATCAGTCCAAGCTCTATCTCTCTTTCTTCCACCAGTCACTCAAGCAGACCAGCTTGCTCACATTGTCTGGTGACAAACTAGATTTTCTCTTCTGCACAATATGGCCTGCTAAAGAAAAAAAGTATATATATATATATATATATATATATATATATATATATATATATATATAATTTCATATCAGTGCATCCCTAGTAGATGGTCAACTTCTATGCAATCACTAGTTTTGTCTTTCATGTATTAATATAGTCAAAACAGCCATTTTATATCATTATTTCTTAAAGTAATAAGAAAGGGATGAACACTTTTTGTAGGCATTGTACTTCGAACTTACTTTTTATACTTTTTATGTGATCACACTTTGATTCTTTCCTCTGTCCTTTTTTCTCCTCATCTTATTCCCTCACAATTTTTTTTTACCTGAATTTTTATGGCCTCATTACCTCTGTGACCCCTCCTGACCCCTAGCGGGCAAGGCAAACATGTGGGGACATCACTTCCATCTTGCTGTCACTCACAGGACATGCCAGAATAACCGGGGTTAGAATGCCATCAGTGCATCAGAGAAAGAGATGGGGAAAGGTGATGGATGTGAGCGATGGTGGCAAAAGGAAGGGGGCAGAGTTGTCAGAAAGACAGAGGTTTCAAATAATATGATTTAACACGAGTAAGTTGGCACAGAACACAAAAGAGTTTGACAGAGGCCAACAGGAATGGACACACAATGCTTAAGAGATGTGGAAATGGTGAGGGTGAGGTTAGAAGGTATTCAGAGGTGAGCAGAGGAACCCGTGTGAGGTACAAGGTGAGCATTGCAGTATGGAGAGCTCGGGAGAGTGTGTGTTAATGTCGTTTTAATTTGTAGAGCCATAAAGAGGGTGGAGGGAAGCAGGTGGGCTGCTACCATTCCCTCTGTCACCGCTAATGAGCCGACGAGATTTACAACAAAACGTACTCTGGTAGAGAGCAGTTTCCTGGGAGTGTGGATACAAAGAGCAACAACTACGCCTAGAAATAAATAAAATACCTGGTGAGACGGTAGAGCTTCTGATAACACAACAAACCCAAAGAGCCATTACAGCATTCGGTGAGTTGCTTTCTGATATAGGTCTACGTTGCTTTTGCTTTACTGCAGTTTATGAACATAAAAATATGACAAAGAAATGGTTACATTTAAAGCTGCTTTTCGGAGTTTTCCTCTTTCAGAAATTATGTACGATTTGTCAGAAATCTGTAAAAGTGATTATCTTATCATGTACTGAGATATAATGTAAGCAATACGTCTTTTTATTTATTTTTGCTAAGCACGCCCCCTGCCCCGCAGAGCTCCGTGCAATAGGAAACTGAGCGCTGACCAGAACTAACCAATAGCATTAGACTACCGCTTAGATGCTTCACATTTAAGGGATACCTCGGCTGATGCAGAGTTGATGAACTTTTCACGGACAAGAAAGTCTCTAAAATATAAATATATGAAAACACAACATGACATGAGAATAATACTCGTAAAACAACGTGTTTTAGCTCAATTTGTTGGCTAAGAAGCACGTTTATGAACAGAAACGTGAAGTTGCCATCTTAAAAAAACAGAGAAACCTTTCTGGTTGCAGTCTCCTTGGGGTTCCTGCGTTCCGGGGCAGCGCCTGGATCTCTGGGACTTGGAGCTCCCCCCATCTCCTGCGCATCTTTGGGGGGCAGATCTGTGGTCCCTCACACTCTCTGTTGGACGCTCCTATAGAGAAACCTTACATAAACAAGCGCGTGTACACACACAGGTGCTCACATGGTGCTCTCAAAAGTATGGGCTTGGGAACGTTCAACACATGTCTTAAGACTATGGTGGGCACTTAATGCACTGTGATTTATTATCATGATTCTTCAGTTAAGCAATGTTGATTATATATTTCTTCATCAAGTTGACGCAGTGATAGCTTGATCTTGTTGTATTGTTGTTGTGTCCCTTTTTTTTTGTCTTTTTCTGCAGGTCTAGAAGCAGACTCTTGTTCATTGTTTATTTTTGTGGACCCCCCCCCCTCCTCCTCCTCTCTCCCCACCTTTTCTTTTCCTTTCTCTTTCACTTCTGTCTCCGTGTCTGGTCGGAATTACAAAGCATTCAAAAACAATAACAATAAAGTTTTAAGTATCAGGCGTGACATTAAAAGCAGACGCTTTGATGCTCCACCTGAGAATAAATCTGTTAGGCTTGTTACCAGCATTCAGACATCAATTCTGCTTGCTTCACAGGGACCAGAGTGAATAGGACACGGTAAATAAAAAAAAAAAACAAAAAAAAAAAACAGAGGAACAGTGTTTTTGTGTGATACGTTTGTCAGCCACTAGATGGTGGTATCGGATAAGAGAAATACTCCGGAAGGACGCTTTAAAGGTTGTACTCTTACTCTAAAGCCTGATTTATGCTTCTCCGTCTGCGTCAGTGCGGAGACACGCAACGCCATTATCCGTCCTTGCGTAGGGCTCCAGCAGGCACGCAAGTACATACGGAGTCGAGCCCACTTTTTTAAACATCCGTCGAACGAGACAGATTACGTAAGCTTGTGATTGGTCAGGACGCCGCTGTTGTTTACAGCGCCACCATTGCAAAGAGAGCCGAGGATAACTAGCGGCAGACACGGAGAAGCTTGAAGAATACCTCGTGAAAAAACTAAAAATATGAACGTTTTATCCTCCCGTGACTGGAGGAGTGAAAAGATGCGCAGCAAGCGATTTATTTGTGGACGGAAATGACAGGAAACGTGGGTTTAGAGGTGGGGAGCGCATGAAGAGGTGGGACAATGAGAGAGAAATATGTCCGTGTTAAAAGTCTCTTATATACACAAAAAACACAATATAAACACACGATCTTGGACCGATACATGACAGGATACCACAGAACAGCACTACGCCCTCTGTGGTCCTGCAGGGCAATTGCTTTGCAACACTCTCCAGGAGACGGAGAAGTATGAGAGCAAAACGCTTCCGTCAATCCGTGCGTGTCTGTCCCTTGCGGAGCTGACGGAGAAGCATAAACCAGGCTTAATTTGTATTTAGATTTTGAATTAGGCTTTTCAAGCTTTTCTATTTTCAAGCTTAGTGACTCAAGTAAAACACCTTTTTGGGGTATTTTACCCGTTGGGATGTTTTTTTTTTCTTCCATTCTGCTTCATCAGCAACTCTTTCAATTTTACATTTAATAGTAGTTTGGTGATGTCTGCTGATGAAATTTCCTACTGGTTGCAACCAATCAGCATGAGTTAACCACAAGTCCCGCCCAACGACTCTACTGAGCCATTTGACTTAATTCATTTCATGCATGGAGACACTCGCATGCTGCTAAGTTCTGGTAAAACTATACAAAAGTTCCGATTGTGGAAACGGCTAGCTGTTTTCCACCTTGGTTATTAGCATCTCAGTACAACACAGTTAATTACTGCTTAACCAGTCCAAGAGCATACCAAAGAACACACGTGGACAGGCAGGCTGGGGAAGCAGCCACTTCTTAAGGTTGGTTTATGCTTGACGCGTCCGCGAGGTCCGCACGGCTCCATGTGGCGAAATTGTGTCATTTTAACAACCACGCCCCTCCACCGCGCCTCCGCACAACCCAAAATTTCTGCAACGCGCACCTAGGAAAATTTCTAACCACGCGGACGGTCGGACGCGGAAAAACATGGCGGACCAGCAAGATCTAGTATGGCAGAGGTTCGTAAATACAGACATTTGTATGATTCAGCTCTCAGAGATCGCCGTGATCAACATGTTGTTAATAATTCTTGGAGAGAAATAGCTCGCACTGTCGGAAAAGACGAGAACGCTGTTAAAAATGCTGAAATGCCGTGTTGTAAACAGTCATTTTTACTTCTACTATGGTGTAGTGTTGGATGCATGCCGTAGAGCTCCATGCTGCCCCCTACAGTTTGGGAGAATATTGGCTCACCGCAGAGACGAGCCGCACGAACCATAAACGCTGCGAGTTGTGAAGAGCGTTCCGGCCGCGAGCCGCATCACCGCGCGGAAAGTGAATGCGTCAAGCATAAACCAAGCTTTAGGGCTGCCCCATATGCAGATGAATAAAGGGTGACAGTACAACAAGAACGAGGGCGCAGCTAATCAGCGTAGCCCTCCAGCCCCGCTGCCCAGGAGTGGGGAGGGGTGAATACGTTGAAATCAAGGAGTGTGTGTGTGTCTGTGAAATGTTGGGTGTGAATGCATGCGTGTGTGTGTCAGTAAGTTAGTGAGTCCATGGGCTTTCTCTCCATTCAATCCCAGTGTTTAGCGTCTAAGGTGTAACAATACAACCTCCAGGAGAGCTTATCCGAGGAGCTTGCAGGCCCATGTGAGCAACGGGGAGGGAGGGACAGAGCATCTGTCTGCAAAAACATTTAGGGACATTTTAATATCTTCAGCCTTTCAAGCCTGATATGGGGGAGCCAGATTGAGATAACAGCAACTGCTGTGGTACAGGCCAGAGCGTGTCGCCTCCGCCTTAATGTCTCTCAGCGGTCTCGAGGGTGACCCAAAACAACCAAATATGAGTCAGCTTCCACCGGGCCAAGCTGAGGTCTTCACCAAGTTGTCGAAGAAGAAACAAATTTTTTATATAGCACCTTTTTAATATTGACCAAAATTATCTCTTTTTTTTTGCCTCTTCTTTCCAATTGAGTTTTAAATCGATAAAAATCAACATCAATAGAAGTCAGCTCTTTCCAGGGAGTTGGCCATCTGGGGTGGGGCGGGGTGGGGTTTAGGGGACAAATTTTATAGAGGCCGCCACTTCCTGACCCTCACAGACACTCCCACTGAGTCAGTATTTACATCACCGCCACCAGGAGATCAAACACCAACACATTTTTATGTCCAGCGTGCCATCTCCTGTGATTTGAACAGATGCCCAAGTGTGTGTGTGTGTGTGTGTGTGTGTGTGTGTGTGTGTGTGTGTGTGTGTGGGTTTAGTCACTTGTATTATTCTAATGCCGTTTTTGTGAATCGTATACATAAACATTGGCACATTTGGAGTATTTTCAAACATGTGACTAGACATTAATTTACATGTTTTAAACTTTATAGGAGTTTATAAGAAATGTACTTTTTTGTACTTGTAATCAACAATTGTATTCATCGTTCCTTTAGCAGAACTGCTTTAGAAATCCAAGTAGCTGCCCAGAGTGGTGATGGAGCGCTCAGGGATTTCCTAAAATGGCAACAAAAGACAAGAGACTCCACATGATGGATAACTAAATGTTCTCTGTTTACTATCTCAGGTGTGAGCAAATCCCTCCTCAAGTCTCTTATTTTCTATCAGCCGTATCTTAGTGTCTCTCCCTAACCTACAGTCAGCTCTGATAAAAAGAGATGCTCGAGGTGGATACGCCGTCAATGAAGTCGGATAACTTCAGGGAGAAAAAAGCTGCTGCTTCAAGCAAAGTCCTCTTTAATGATTGTTAAACTTTTTAATTTTGTGGTTTTACTGCTGTTATTTGAAGAGTTTCGTCAAAGAAATAAATTCAAACCAGCTTCAGTTCAGGCTACATTTGTTGGCCACTACCTCTACCAAACAATTTAGAGTCGAATATGACAGCGTTTCACGCTTTGAACACACACACACACAAACACACACACACACACACACACACACACACACACACACACACACACACACGGGCTCTTATTTCAGACAATATTGGCAGAGTGTTTGAAAGCTTCTATTATGCCTGTGAATGAGTTGTTTAGGGCCTGATGTGGGCTCTGGCAGCAAAACAGAGGCACCTGCTTTTTGATGTGCCCTCTGTTGCTGTCAGGGAGAACACAGATGAATCTGTTAGATTTCTTTCTTCTTTGTCTTTGTTCACTTCTGAAAGCTAAAATTCTGTCTCTAATCATGTTTAGCCTTCTGCCCCGTGTCTTAGGAGTTTGCCGTATCTGAAGGTAATTTGTTTATCAGTTTGCAAAAGATGTTCCAAGCACTGTACTGCATACAGTTAAGGCTTTGCAAAGATCTCTGAGAGACTGATAAATGACATTTGTTGAATACATAGATAAAAGGCACAACATCTGTTCTAGATAAATAGTCTTAAGAAATAAAATGATTTGTGAAATTTGAGGGTTTTTTAAAATCAGGACATGATAAAACGATCTGGTCTTCATCAGGTTAAACTGAACCTCGTGTTTAAAAACACAATGTAATGTTGTTTCAGTTCACTGAAGTCTGCAGAGCTTTGTTTCTGTAGGTCCCACTTCAGTGTTTTAATCAGATTCAGGGATGGACTTTAACTGGATCGTTCCAACACCGTTATTCTTTTTGTTCTTAGGTCTGCTGCTGGGTTGGGGCCATTGTTCTGTTAGATCACACAGTGTGGTCCAAGTTTCAGCTTTTACACGAATGGACTCAAATTAGACACTGAATTATTTAGCTCTAGCGGTGTTCGTGGTGGATGTGATGACCGCAGTAGCCCAAACCATCAGCCGGCCACCACCATGCTTACAGCTTGAATGAGTTGGTTGTGTTGATGTTTCACCAAGCACATAGCTTATCATTATGGGTAAACATGGCCGTTTCTCACTACTCAAGTATGCTAGTACCAGGGGCGGATCTACAAAAGTATTTACGGGGTGGCAGAAGAGGGGCAAACATTTTTCTAGGGTGGCAATGCATATATATATATATATATATATATATATATATATATATATATATATATATATATAATATTTCACTGCAACGAGATGTTGTACTTTGGTTTTATTGTTCACTCAGAAACATGTTTTCCTTTTTCTTTTCCCAGCATTTACATATTCATTTGTTTTGGGTCCTCATTTAATAAGCTTACAGGCCCATCACGAAAATAAAACACATAATAAAATTATGTCCTTCCTGCAACAACTGAATGCGGCAGTTTCCATGTTGCTCAGCAAAACTATTTCCAAGATCCAAAGATTTTGCCCGTTTTGATTCAATGCAGAGTACAGCCTAGCGTCATAGTCTCTTCTCTGTCAAAGCAGCCTGCAAATAGGCCTTTATGAGCCTGAGAGTTGAAAAACTTTGATTTTTCTTGAATTTCTAGCTGCCAGCTGGGGTGGCAGCAGGGGTAGCAAGGCTTTCTTTTAGGGTGGCAACTGCCACCCTATACCACCCTTGTAGATGCGCCCCTGGCTAGTACATTCTCGTGTACTTGACCAGTATGTTCTTGGTAAGTATTGCAGAAAGTCCATTCTACCGAGGGAGGATGAGGATGGTATTTGGAACCAAACCATACTGTGTGGCGTCATGGCAACAAGTAGCGCTTGTTGCTACAGTTTTAAAAAAACAACCTGACATGAAATTAAGTCTAGTTCGTCCCTTAAATAAAAAAAATAACAATGTATACATATTATTTGTCTAATATTTGGTCCACTTTGATCAAATTTGATAAAATACCAGCATTTCACACTGTTAAATGAAGAAAACAACATAGGTTTTCATCAAAAAAGCTATTTAAGGCAACACTGCCTTTATTTTGCTAGTGGGTTCACCAAACAGCATTTTGAGGCATCTTGGAGAGTTTGAACAAAACCCACAACAAATATTTCCAATAACAGGCAACGTTAGATTGATTTATTTGTGTTTCTGATATAAAACACTACAGTTATAAGTATCATGGTTTGTGACATAATGTGATCATTTCTGTCCACAGAAGGATGCAATAATGATTTATTTGGGCCAGCGTTGATGACTTTTTACAAGGACTTGAGTACACAAGTTCAAACGAGTATGCATATCGAGAAACGGCCCATGTCTACTTTTGTCTGATCTGTCCAAAAGAAATAGTTCTAAAAGCCGTGTGGTTCACTCAGATAAGACTTTAGAAAACAAAGAGTAGCAAACATTTGCTTCTCTTGTTTATGTTTTTCCTTTGTGATATTGTGTAGACACACGCCTGCATGCTCCAGACCAGTAAAAGTCCGTTTTGGTTATTACACAGATCGATCATAAATACAGGCTGGCTGATGCTTCCCCTCTCAAATGAAAACAGTCAGGTTGAACTCACAGGTTTTTCACACATAGCTGTTCCGTTCTGTTCTTATTCACTTTTTTTCTTCAATAAATCTGCTGTGGTCTCTAGTATGAATGCATGCCTTGTGAGTTTTCTGTGGCAAAGCTCTTGCGCTCCTTTTTCAGGTGGTCGAGGTTTGTCGGAGGAGTGAGAGGGCAGAATCAAGTCTTACTGATATTCATGAAATGCATATGATTCACCCATGGACGTAATTTTCACTTTAAAAGTGGGGGGGGGGGGACACGTGTGTGTGTGTGTGTGTGTGTGGGGGGGGGGGGGGGTCTTTACAGTATGTTCTAATGGGAAACAGGCTTCAACACAAATGGTTGTTTTCTGCTTGGTCCTAGAGCTCAACCAGTGCCAATTTAATATAAAGTATTGGTAAAAAGTGCAGGGGTGAAAACTTGACTTTGGAGAAAGTGGGGGGACATGTCCCCCCTGTCCCCCCCAAAAAAATTACGTCCATGGATTCACCTCTGATTGGCTAACAGCTGCTTTAACAAATCTTCAAACAAGCCAATCACAGAACGCTCACCGCTCTCCTCGGGTATCTTCACTGGTTCCCCTTCCACCGGAACCAGAAACCCACTTTGGTAGGCAAAACCAGATGGTGCTGAACACCAGTCACCATTTTCTAGGTCCAAACATATTTTGTTGTCCGTGTCTTAAAATGGTGTTTTTCTTTTTTGGACTCTGGTAGGCTGTCCCAAAATGGAAGCGGTAGCAGCCGGCTGTTTCTCCTGCTCTGATATTGTTGAGCGGAGAATGTCTCACACCTGTGGTGTTCAAATATATGTGAGTGCATAATGAATGGAGGACAAAGGGAAGTGCGGTGGTTCAGTGAGGCAGACAACCGGGTGGCTTTTGGCCTGAAAAGTTAGTGGTGGAGGTTTTTAGACAAATGGAAGAGAACCACTTACCGTAATTTCCGGACTATAGAGCGCACCTCAATATAAGCCACACCGGGCTAAAAGCCGCAGATGTCTACTGAATTGAAAACGTAGTCTAACTGAACGTAACTGAACTGATCAGTATCAAACAAAACAGAAAAGTTATTGTTTAGTTTATTCATCATCCTCCTGCGCACTGAAACCACTGAAGTCATCTTCTTCAGTGTCAGAGTTGAACAGCCTCAGAAGAGCTTCGTCACACACCTTTTCTGTGGCGATGTCAGTGTCGCTCTCCGTGCCGCTGTCATCATCCCGGGGAGAAGCTGGGAAAACAAGCAGCGCCATTTTACTGTGGAAAAAATCCTCCTGGGCGCTTTCCGTAGCACTCCTTTAACCATTCCTTCATTAGACTTCCCAGCATCCATATTTTCTGGTTGGCTAAAGCTGCACCTCATTATAAGCCGCATGGTTCAAAGCGTGGGAAAAAGTAGCGGCTTATAGTCTGGAAAATACGGTAGTTTTTTTTTTTTGCATTTTTTTATTTCAATAATATATTTATAGCTATACTTTGTTAGAACGTTGTTTCTGCATGTTAAGCAACAATAGACAGCTCCAGTTATAAGCTTGACTCTCTCATATTCCAGTCAGATTTGACAAAGCCCCTCAGATGAGAAGCGAATCGTCTTCAAGAAACCAAGAGTCCAGTTGGCTTCATTCAAACCCTTTTGGATTACCATGAGCTGGATGACTTTGAACCTTCACCAGCATCGTTGTTAAGAGGCATGAACAACTTGTTTTCCAAATTTTCTATAGCAGCTTTAATTAACAAAATTAAAAATACTGTCTTATCTCCACAAATAATACAAGCCTGAACGTGTTACACCACGTTGTGGAGTTGCTAATGCTAATAATTAGCTTCTACTAGGCACACTCTGCTCATTTGCTGGATCATCTATTTCCTTTCTGCGGCTAATGGGAGCTGAAGAAAGTTTTTGCATTCAGGCAACTCATAGTGACCATGTCAAACAGAAAAGGGGTTTCTCGGTGAACAACAAATGAGCTGTTGTGTGCTTTTGTTGACTTGAGCTGTGAATAATTTTGCAGCCTAGTTAAGACTTGTTCATTTTTATTAGGGGTGGGGATCAAAAACCCGTTCCTGTTGAGAATGGTACCAGGTACAATTGATTATTTATCGTGAATAAACTGACAGTTCTAAGAACACGTGCAATAAATGTTTTGCCACCTATTTAACTACTCCGGGAATCGATAAGGAAATTGATCAGGGATTTGACTGATAGACAGAACCAACAATGGCATTAATATTGATAAAAACATATAAATTCCCACCTCTACATTTTATTATGCCTGATACACAAAACTCCTAAACTGCATTGAGTCTTTTCCCCATAACTGCATAAAGTACACAAAGCAATAAGGAAACACTTCCTACATTAAATGCATCATTTGAATGTAATGGTTACTGAGCTGAATGGTGCCTGGTTGACAGGCACAGGCCTCAAGGAGAATTCTCCCTGACACTAAAACCCTAAGCTCCATGTGGAGGGATGGAGGGCTTTAGGGAGAAAAGGAGAAATAATGGATAAAAGGAAAAGAATAAATGGGAAGCTGTCCATATTTTTACTTGCTTCTGAAACCGTTTTCTTCAGATTTTGTGCTGAGAATCTTAACTTCAGCATATAAGATATTTTACCTATACCAGAGATGCTTATTCTAGTTTTAGCTAATATACAAACTCTTGTTTCTTCATAATTTTTACACTAAATACAAATGTGGATATGCTAAGCACTGGTGGTATTGAGTTGATTAATCAATGTGGTTTTTTTTTGCATATGCTTTATCATTATGTCTGACAGCATTGATTAAAACGTCCCACTTGGGTATCTTCAAATGAATCCATCTTCTATAGTTTTTCATATTAAGTGCAGTACATATGGCCTTTTTCCAGATCCAGAATATTTAACCAGCTGTTTGTTCACATATTTTATGCAGAAGTTGTTTCGTTTCCGCTTATCCTCGTTTAGACGTGCAAATAGAAAAAATACACAGATTTTATTTGTAGGGTGAACTAAGCCTTTCTGAGGAAACAGCTGCTTAGGTGAGCTGACAGAGATTGTTTGGGCTGTACAACAATTTTTCTGTCCATCCTTTCCAGTCCAGAGGTTAATGCAACAAACCCTGCCAATGCATCATGAATGCTGCCACTTGTGAAGGTAAATCACTTCCTGTTCCTCTCTTTATCTTTCTGTCATTTACCTTAACCCGCTGAGCATGAAGAGCACCTTGATTTCTGTTTACACAGATCGGCGCAGATTTGGCTGTCAACATGGGAAACTGTGTTTATAAGTGACCAAAGTGTATTTAAGAGACAGAAAAACAGAAAGTGATAGAGTGATGCAGGCGAAGAGATCGAAGTGAGGTACGAGCACACATGGAAAAAAATGGAGTTAGGGTAGAGATCGAAGGGGGGGGTAGGCAGGCTCCCAAATGCCATTAAAGTTTGATTCACCCACTGCTCACGCTTTGAATAAATCAACCTGTCGTTTCTTTTCTCCCTTTCTTTCAAGTGTGCAGTTCCCACCCCTCCATGCACTCTGCCTGTGGCACTCTGGATCTATCTCGACACAATTGTGAATTCTAGCAAAGTTTTGCTGACACGAAAGACCGTCATGTTTCTTGTCGGCCCCTTCCTATTTTTGCAACTGCTTAGGTTTTTTTTGTTTACGAGTGCGGACAAATACAGACGGACTGTCTTCTCCCATGGCTTTTTACACATGACAGGGTTGGGAATAATAATGAAAGCCAGTGGAAACTAATGTGTGGGAAATATCTTTTCTTTTCCGAGTTATGATAATAGTCCCACTGGTACTCTGGCATCATGCATATCACCTCTCAGAATATTATTTTTATGTATATTATTGTGCTCCACTGAACTTGGTCCATCTAGTCTGGCATCTCAACTTGCTACGACTGCATGAACACACAAAATATGAAGAAAATGTGCAAATAATTATAAACACTGATTTGGTGCATTCTGTGTTTTTTTTCAAGTTTTAAAAATGGCAATTGCAACATCTCTGCAAATGTTTGTTAAACTCTCGTCTTCCTCCGCTTATCCGGGTCCGGGTCGCGGGGGCAGCATCCCAACTAGGGAGCTCCAGGCCGTCCTCTCCCCGGCCTTGTCCACCAGCTCCTCCGGCAGGACCCCAAGGCGTTCCCGGACCAGATTGGAGATGTAACCTCTCCAACGTGTCCTGGGTCGACCCGGGGGCCTTCTGCCGGCAGGACATGCCCGAAACACCTCCCCGGGGAGGCGTCCAGGAGGCATCCTGACCAGATGCCCAAACCACCTCAACTGGCTCCTTTCGATCCGGAGGAGCAGCGGTTCTACTCCGAGTCCCTCCCGAATGTCCGAGCTCCTCACCCTATCTCTAAGGCTGAGCCCGGCCACCCTACGGAGGAAACTCATTTCGGCCGCTTGTATCCGCGATCTCGTTCTTTCGGTCATTACCCAAAGCTCATGACCATAGGTGAGGATTGGGACGTAGATCGACCGGTAAATCGAGAGCCTGGCTTTCTGGCTCAGCTCCCTCTTCCCCACGACAGATCGGCTCAGCGTCCGCATCACTGCAGACGCCGAACCAATCCGCCTGTCGATCTCCCGATCCCTCCTACCCTCACTCGTGAACAAGACCCCGAGATACTTAAACTCCTCCACTTGAGGTAGGACCTCTCCCCCGACCCGGAGGTGGCAAGCCACCCTTTTCCGGTCGAGAACCATGGTCTCAGATTTGGAGGTGCTGATCCTCATCCCAGCCGCTTCACATTCGGCCGCGAACCTACCCAGCAAGAGCTGAAGGTCAGAGCTGGATGAAGCTAGGAGGACCACATCATCCGCAAAAAGCAGAGACGAGATTCTCCTGCCACCAAACTCGACACACTCCACACCACGGCTGCGTCTAGAAATTCTGTCCATAAAAGTGATGAACAGAACCGGTGACAAAGGGCAGCCCTGGCGGAGTCCAACCCTCACTGGGAACAGGTCCGACTTACTACCGGCTATGCGGACCAAACTCACGCTCCTCTGGTAAAGGGACTGAATGGCCCTTAACAGAAAGCCACCCACCCCATACTCCTGGAGCGTCCCCCACAGGGTGCCCCTGGGGACACGGTCATAAGCCTTCTCCAAATCCACAAAACACATGTGGATTGGTTGGGCAAACTCCCATGCCCCCTCCATCACCCTTGCAAGGGTATAGAGCTGGTCCACAGTTCCACGGCCAGGACGAAAACCACATTGCTCCTCCTCTATCTGAGATTCAACTATCGATCGGACCCTCCTCTCCAGTACCTTGGAGTAGACCTTTCCAGGGAGGCTGAGGAGTGTGATCCCCCTATAGTTGGAACACACCCTCAGGTCACCCTTCTTAAAGATGGGGACCACCACCCCGGTCTGCCACTCCCTAGGAACTGCCCCCGATGACCACGCAATGTTGTAGAGACGTGTCAACCATGACAGCCCTACAACATCCATAGCCTTGAGATACCCAGGACGAACCTCATCCGCCCCCGGGGCTCCGCCGCTGTGTAGTTGTTTGACTACCTCAGCAACTTCTGCCCCCGAGATCGGACAGTCCATCCCCAGGCCTCCCAGCTCTGGTTCCTCCTCGGAATGCGCATTGGTGGGATTGAGGAGCTCCTCAAAGTATTCCTTCCACCGTCCGACTATAGCCTCAGTTGACGTCAGCAGCTCCCCATCCCCACTGTAAACAGTGTGAGCGAGTTGCTGCCTTCCTCTCCTGAGGCGCCGGACAGTTTGCCAGAACCTCTTTGGAGCCGATCGATAGTCTTTCTCCATGGCCTCACCAAACTCCTCCCACGCCCGAGATTTTGCCTCGGCAACTGCCACTGCTGCACCCCGCTTGGCTATCCGGTACCTGTCTGCTGCCTCCGGAGACCCACAGACCAGCCACGCCCTGTAGGCCTCCTTCTTCAGCCTGACGGCTCCCCGAACCTCTGGTGTCCACCAGCGGGTACGGGGGTTGCCACCACGACTGGCACCGGCCACCTTACGGCCACAGCTAGCAACAGCCGCCTCGACAATCGCAGAGTGGAACAAGGCCCACTCGGACTCAATGTCCCCCACTGCTCTCGGGACGTGGTCAAAGCTCTGCCGGAGGTGGGAGTTGAAGACCGTCTTGACAGGTTCTTCTGCCAGGCGTTCCCAGCAGACCCTCACTATGCGTTTGGGTCTGCCAGGTCTACGCGGCATGTTCCCTTGCCATCTGATCCAACTCACCACCAGGTGGTGATCAGTTGACAGCTCCGCCCCTCTCTTCACTCGGGTGTCCAAAACATACATATGTTTGTTAAACTGGTTGTAGTAATCCTCTTTATCAAAGTTATCCCACATTTCTTGTACTCTATAAATCGGGTGATTCTGCTCAAATTTCAAACATGTTCTGGTGTGACTGCTAAACCCTACTCATGAGGATATTAAAAATGAGGGTTTCAGAACTTGGAAACTGACCCCAATGCCATTCACAGTTTGTCACCAACAACAGTTTGCCCTCATTTTTTTAAACATTGTCACCAGTGCAGTTTTTTTATGGGTGTCTATTGGCAAGAACCTGGCCGTACAATATTAATCACAATACAGGCTATAGACGATATGATATCTGGTGATCAAAAAAGCCAGACGACACGTAATTTTTAAGACAGAACTATGTGTGAAATCCATTAAAATCATGATGGAAACATGACTCTTTAGCGCCATGCAGTTCAGAGAAAGTATTGCAGCTACGGTGGCCCACTCATGAGTTTTAGATAATCAATTCACACCTGACTAGCCTAATCCACGCAAAGCTTAAAACAAGCTACTCGACCACTTAAAAAGGCAGATTTAATTATGACTGTTTTATCAACCTACCAGTCCTGAAGGAAGCAAGCTAGTTCTGTTAGATCTTGGAGCTGTCACGATTCACGCACGGAGGAGGGGTGTCACACCCTGTCCTGTCTCCCCACTATGTTCTGTCCTGTGTTTCCTGATTGCTCCCACCTGCCTCTCGTTTTCCAATCACCCAAGCTCCCAGGCCTCATGTATTTAAACCCTCTCAGTTCTGTGTGTCTTGTTGATTCATTGTTTTATGTCCAGCCTGTTTTGTATTAAAAACCTGTTGAACCGTTCCCGTCTGCCTGCCTGCCTTCTTCACCTGCGTGTGGATCCTCACCTCCGCTCATCTCACCTGCATGTGCGTGACAGAATGAATCGACCAGACGAAGGATCAAGCGGGGGAAGTTCTCCCCTGGGAGTACCTGCTCCGATGGCTCACCCCGAGCCACCAGCCGGCTTTTATTCCTTCAACGCCGCAGACGCCGCCATCGAGCCTCCGCGATCCTCCGCGATCCTCTCCACCCTCCCGGAGCCAGATGGGAGGTTGGACGGGGACATGCAGCCGGACCATTCTTGCTATGTGGGCAGCAGGCTGGCTGTGTGCTCCCCCGGTGTTGACCCATGGCACCGGGAAGGAACCCGGGCTCCACCGACACTCCCAGCCCCGGAGCGGCACCGCAGGCTCACCGCCACCCCGGCACGGTGTGCCAGCTTGGACCCGCCTCCAGTCGGGCCAGCGGCCCCGCTTCCGGTCCAGTCAGCACCTCCTTCATCTGCAGGCGGCGGGAACGAGCCTGCAGCCCATTGGACGGAGCTCGCCGGCCTCCAAGCACTGCTGGGCCGGCTCCGTCAACTCCTCACCCTCCAGGAGTTCCAGCTGGACACTATCCCCCCTGTTTCTCCAGGAGAGGGTTCCCGTCCAGCCAGCGGCCCCGCCTCCGGTCCAGTCAGCAGCTCCCTCATCTCCAGGCCAAGGGACCGAGACGGCAGTCCATCCAACAGAGCTCGCCAGTCTCCGAGCTGAGCTAGTCCAGCTCCGTCAGATCCTCAGCCCCCAGGAGTTCCAGCTGGACTATCTATTAGGGCTGTCGCGGTTGAGGAATTCCTCCTGCGGTGATTCAGGGTGGCTTAATATTGCGGTGTGCGATATTATTGCAGCCCTTTTTTTTTATTGCAGTACTATCTAAACATAATGTTTACACATTGAAAAAAGGTTAAAAATTGCCGTGCCTTCTTTTATAACACTTTACTGAATGCAGATCAAAGGGCAGTAACAACACAGATCGCAGTAACGTTTGTTTCTCCGACAGTCGGAGTCCGACTGAACTTAAAAACAACAACATTCAGGAGAAGGTTAAACTTTTAAATGCAAATTTGGCTGCAGCATCTAACAAATAAGAAACAAGTCCCCATTTTGTTTAGTTGTTTAAAATCAAGCATAAAAAAAATTACATGTACCGGGTGCGCGCGCGGGGCGGCGGGCGCACCATCATTTCACTTTCACACACACGAATGACGGTGCTTTATAGCTCGGTCACGTCCTTGTTACCTACAAGGAAAACCAGCATGATAACTATATATGGTTTGAGAGAGGATCTGAGAGAGGTGGCAACATTTCCAGCAACACTGAAAACCCTCTCGGATGGTGCGCTCGTTGCACTAACGCACACGTACTTGCGTGCGACTCTGGCGAGCAAAGGGAATCTCTCCCGGTTGTTGCTCCACCATGTCAGGGGGGTTTCTTTAGGGTGGATGCATTCCTCCTGCAGGTAGCGAGTGAGCTCCAGCTCGGCTCAAACTCTCTTCAGGACGGTTGCAGAAGCAGTGCTTGTCCGGGACTTCAGCAGGTCTCCGAGCGTTTATTATTATTTTTTTGCCGCTGGTGGCAGCTCTGTCTCGGCCAAGGACTCTGGCTGCGCAACAGCTGACGTACTGAAAACCAAAGTGCTCCCAAAGGAGCGAAGTAACGTTTCGTTTTGATACCAGTGCAGCCATCCTTCTCAACATGCATCATTGAGTTGAACCAAGTTCAGTAATCGCGGTGGCCCATGATGCAGCGCAGTGGGCTTCTTCATATTGCGATATTTCATTTTTGCGGTTACCGCGACAGCCCTACTATCTATCCTCCCTGGTTTTCCAGGAGGCATCACTGGTCCAGTCAGCGGCACCGCCACCAGTCCCGTCAGCGGCACCGCCCCCGGCGGCCCCGCCTGTCCAAGAGGCTTCATCCCCGGCCCAGCCTGTCCAAGAGGCTCCGCCTCCAGTCAAGTCAACAGTGCCAAGTCCGGTGCCTCTAGCCAAGTCGTCAGCACCAAGTCCGGCGCCTCCAGCCAAGTCGTCAGTGCCAAGTCCAGCGCCTCCAGCAGCTCACCTCCAGTCCAATCGGCAGCAGCCCCCCTGCAGCGGCTCCGCCTCTACTCAAGTTGGCGGCCCCCCGTGCAGTGGCTCCGCTTCTACTCAAGTTGGCAGCCCCTCCTGCAGCGGCTCCGCCTCTACTCAAGTGCCCCCCCCCCCCCCCCCCCCCCCCCCCCGCCGCCCCTGCAGCGGCTCCACCTCCATTTAAGTCGGCGCCTCCAGTCCTGTCAGTGCCCAGCGTGTTTTATATTAAAAACCTGTTAAACTGTTCCCATCTGCCTGCCTGCCTTCTTCACCCAAAAAGGGGCCGTGAGTGTGTTTTATTCTTTTTTTTGTGTGTGTGTGTTTTATTCTGAAAGGAACCGTTGCAGCAGGTGGAACATGCAGCAGATTTAATCCAGCTTGTTGTTGGGTTCTTTCGGCTGAAGAGGAAAGTTTACGGATTGGCCACTCCGACAACTTCTCTAGAACGCTTGAACTGAACTTAAGATGACGTGGGCGTAGTTTTATAATATGGATGTTTTGATTTACGGTCGAATCACGAAAGGACAGATTTACTAAGCACCAACAAAACCACGCCTCCCGTCAGATCTGGAAGGCTCTGATTGGATCAGAAAAAAGGAAATGTGTCATGTGATTCTTAACATCAGTCTCTAGTGGAAACATTTAAAGTTATATTACTTATTATAACTACTGATAATAACATTGTCATTTCACAGATTGGTTCACATTTTATTATTGGACTAACACTTTGTTTGATTAGCTTATTAAAAATGGTGAAAGAGTTCTTCTGATTTTTTTTAAAGAAAGAGTTCTTTGGCTTGTCTTCCTTTGCGCTGGAAAGGAAGCAACAGTTTCGAAGCAAAGCACGAGACCTTGAGCAATATCTCATGCAGATTAGGTTTGTGTGAGAAACTTCTGGTTTTGCTTTGAGCAGAGCAAAACAGAGCAGGACCTTTTAGGTCAGAAATGGACAATTCATCACGCTACATATAGCTTCCTCCACATCTTACCAAGGTGACTAATTTAAAAATGATGACGTAGGCCTCAAGTGGAATTACCGAACTGTTTGTCTGGACCTTCACCATTCCAAAACTGAATAACAAACACTATTACCAAAACAATAACAACATAACACAACTAATATGCACAACTTGTGTGTGTGTGTGTGTGTGTGTGTGTGTGTGTGTGTGTGTGTGTGTGTGTGTGTGTGTGTGTGTGTGTGTGTGTGTGTGTGTGTGTGTGTGTGTGTGTGTGTGTGTGTGTGTGTGTGTGTGTCTGTGTCTGTGTCTGCCTGCTCTGTCTTCTCGATCCCCAGTGAGTCGTGGTGGATGGCTGCTTATACTGAGCCAGGATTCTCTGGAGGTTTCTTCCTGTTAAAAGGGAGTTTTCCTCTCCACTGTCGCTAAATGCTTGCTTAGTATGAGGATTGCTGTATAGTCACTGACACTAGTCAGTGACTTGATGCAATTTGCTGGGTTCCTTATATAGGAAACATTATTTCTGATTGGCTTAATGAACTGTGAATTGGAATGTTTATTATGTGAAGTGCCTTGAGACGACTCTTGTCGTGATTTGGCGCTATATAAATAAACTTGAATTGAATTGAATTGAACTTAATAAAAACTCAGCTTATAAAAATGTTTTTCTCCTGAAAAGCCAGCATGTTTACCTTTTACAGCTTCAGCCTAGGACGTTGTGGACAGACTGCTGAAAACCTACTTCAATGAGCTTATAACACCGATATACAACACACACACACACACACACACACACACACACACACACACACACACACACACACACACACACACAGTAAAAACACTGTTGGGCTTGTATTATTATTATTATTATTATCATTATTATTTATGTTATATTTATTATTTATACTTTATAATTATCAGCATTATTTACTCTATTATTTACTATCAGATTAATGTATGCATTTAATTACTTATTTTATCTCATACACATGAAGGCGTCATATTCTAGCTACTCACACACACATCTATGGGTGCACTAAGGTTTGTCTCATGGAAAGTACATGGAGCTGGCTCCAGAGAGAAGAGATTAAGCCTTTTTTATCAGTTAAAAAGAGTGCAACCAGACATAATATTATTACAAGAGACCCATAGATCTGCCTCATCTGCAGATGTACTTAAAACATCTGAGTTTCCCAGCATGTTCTCTGCCTGCTATAACTGTAGACAAAGAGGTGTAGCTATTTTAATACACAAAAACATCAATTACACAGTATTGGGCATAGTTTCAGATCCAGAGGGTGGATTTATAATACTAAAATACTAAAAATATCTATACAGAACCAATGCGTATGTATCATCAGCATATACTGTCCAAATATTGATGACCCATCATTCTTTCATAATTTTTTCTCTGTACTCTCCGAACACTTGGACTGTCCACTTATACTTGGAGGCGATTTTAATTTTTGGATGGATACTTTAACCGACAGGCTCAATACAGCTGGGATTCAGCGCAATTGGCAATCCACTACTAACAGTACACGAGTGATTATGGGCTTTGTGATAAATGGCGATCTCTTCATCCTAACCGTAGAGAGTATACTTTTTTACACACCTCCATCACTCTCATTCACGTTTGGATTATTTTCTGGTCAGCAGCTCATTGTTGACTGACATTTCAGACACTGAGATACACTCCATAGTTGTCAGCAACCATGCTCCAGTTTCTTTAACTCTAGTAAACCCACCAACCAAAAACTGGAGGTTCAATACATCACTGCTTAAAGGTTTTATATATAAAAAAAAAAAAAAAACATTTAAATGAGTGGGCTTTATATTTAAAACATAATGACCTGCCTGGAACATCAGTAACTTTTCTCTGGGAGGCAGGGAAAGCAGTCATGAGAGGTAAAAATAATCTCTTTCTCATCACATAAGAAAAAAACTGAAAACAAATGTATTCAGGAGTTAGAAGAAATCATTAAGTCTTTAGAGACATCCACAGAAGAAGAGTTACTGAGCAAATTTCATAAAGCTAAATTAGAACTTCATGGAATCATTGACGAAAAGACACAATTTTTAGCACAAAGACTATGAATAGAAAACTTTGAACATAGTAATAAATAAGGTACATTTTTAACTAACCTGTTAAAAATGAATAAAAAGAAAACTACCATATCTGCTGTTAAAGACTCAACCGGGAACATAGTTTATGACCCTGAAAGCATAAACAACACTTTCAGAGACTTTTACCAAACTTTGTACTCACCACAGATAAACCCATCAGATAACAAGATCAATGAGTTCCTTGACAGAATAACACTTCCTAAATTATCAGACAGCCAAGTTACAGTCCTGGACTCGCCACTAACATCAGCTGAGCTCCAGGAAACCCTTAAATCCATGACTAATAGGAAAGCTCCAGGTCCAGACGGGTTTCCAGCAGAGTTCTACAAAGAATTCTGGATCATTCTGGCTCCAATATTTTTCAGAATAGTGAGGGAAATCGAAGAGAGCGGCAGATTATAGCCAAACATGAACTCAGCCAGTATTAGTCTCTTGTTAAAACCAGGCAAAGACCCTGCATTTCCATTAATGTTGATCTCAAAGTAATTTGTGAAACCCTGGCTAAAAGATTAGAGAAGGTAACACCCTTCATAATACACCCTGACCAAACTGGTTTCATCAAGGGTGGACAGTCATCCACAAACTAACGTAGATTGCTTAATTTGATAGATTTCTCTTGCAGTAGTACATTATGTCTAGATGCAGAAAATGCTCTTGATAGAGTTAACTGGAAGTTCTTATTTGCAACATTACATAAATTTGGTTTTGGGAAGTTCTTCATGAACTGGCTACAAACATTATACAATTCACCAACAGCACGTGTCCAGACAAATGACCAAATATCAGCTAGCTTCTATCTTCAAACGGGGACCAGGCAGGGATTCCCACTCTCCCCCTCACTGTTTGCTATCTTTATCGAACCACTAGCAGCAGCAATTAGGCAAACAACAGGTATTAAAGGCATGAAGTGTAAGAAAATTGAACATAAGACCAGTCTTTATGCAGATGATGTTTTACTCTTTCTCCAGAATGCTCAATCCTCTCTCTTCCATTCAATAGAACTGATACTCTTTTTCAAGAGTTTCAGATTACTCAATAAACTGGTTAAAATGCACAGTTCTACCAATTAATTTCTCTTTTGTCAATTTGCTTAATACACAATTGGAGTCAGGGAATATCACATACCTGGGAATTAATGTCTCTCCCAAATTGGCAGATCTAACCAAACTAAACTACATCCCACTTTTAAAGAAAGTGGAAGATGGTCTTGCAAGATGGATATCCTTACCAATATCACTCAAGGTGAGGGTTGCTACAATTAAAATTATGGTCTTACCCACAATAATTTGAATATTTTCAATGATCCTAAACACTAAATCCACTAAATTCCTTTGGCAGGATAAACTCCCACGAATTAGCTTAAAAACACTTCAGAAGACCAAAGATAGAGGACTGGATCTACCCAACTTTTATCATTATGTCTTAGCCTGCAATATATACCAAGATGGTTGCAAGATAACCCACTAGATGAGTCCTGGTTAGACATATAACAGATACTTTGCAATACGATAGAGCTTTCAGACTTACCATTTATTAGCTCAAGCATAAGAAAACACGAAGGCTTCAGAATTATTAATATCAGCATCTCTCTGGCAGCATGGTGGGAGTATGTAAAAATGACAGAGTCTTCACTAATACCATGCAGACGCACACCTATCTGGAATAATCCTGATATTATGCTAAATAACTAAATGATGAACCTTCCGGACAGGGAAAGTAAAGGAATCCTATACCTGGAACACATATATGAAGGATTGGACTTCATCCCATTTAATAGAATAGTCTCCCAGTTTGGAATAGATAAGAATAGCTTTTTAGAATATCACCAAAATAAGTCTGTAGTTAAACAAAAAATTCAGCTCAATAAAGTTGAATTAAAAACACCACCAGGGGTATTAGGCTTCTATAATCTCAAACCCCCAAACTACTGTCTAAAGTTTATAAGATACTGTCCAAAATAGATGATAGAATAGCAATCCCTATTGAAAAATGATAGGTGGATCTATCAGTCAGCTATGACCAGAACTTCTGGTCCCAAACTTGTTTAAAAACTTTAAAAATGATCAGACACCACAATTTACAATTAATTCAGTAAAAATTCTACACAGAGTACACTATACAGATCATCGGATGTTCAGGATGGGGTTTGTGTCGTCTGACACCTGTACACACTTCACAAACAACATTTCTGACAATTATAGTCACGCACTGTGGTCCTGTCCACCTGTCCAGGAATTTTGGGGTAGAGTATGTGAAGACCTGTCAAAGTGTCTCAAATGTCATATCTCAACTTTCCCCTCTGTTTGCTGGGAAACCTGGACGATGTCCCGACTGAAGCATGTTTATGTTTATGTATTTAGCAAACGCTTTTCTCCAAAGCGACTTACAAGTGATAATCGGCATGTTGCTCTTGAGGATTACAACAGCAAACAATTTCCAGTCAGTCGTAGGTGGCAGTGAGGAAGAATGATGAATCATGGAGAGGAGGGAACAAGGAGTGGACAGTAGAGAGGGGGACGGGTGCAGGGAGGGTGCTAGTTTAGAAGATGCTCTCTGAAGAGCAGGGTCTTCAGGAGTTTCTTGAAAATCGAAAAGGAAGCCCCTGTTCTGGTAGTGCTTGGAAGGTCATTCCACATTTGTGGAATGATACATGAGAAGAGTCTGGATTGTCCTGAGCGTGGTGTAGGCACTGCTAGCTGACGATCCTGTGATGAATGGAGCGGCCGGGCCGAGACGTAAGCCTTTGCAAGAGGATTCAGGTAGATGGGAGCCATACCATCTCGGACTTTGTATGCTAGTGTTAGCAATTTGAATTTAATGCGTGCAGCTAGCGGTAGCCAGTGGAGCTCAATGAATAGAGGAGTGCTCTTTTTGGCTGATTGAAGACCAGACGCACCGCTGCGTTCTGGACCATTTGAAGAGGTCTCACAGTACAGGCTGGAAGACCAGTTAGAAGAGCATTGCAGTAATTGAGGCGGGAGATGGCAGTACATTTCACCAGGAGCTGGGTGGCATGTTGTGTTAGGTATGGTCTGATCTTTCGTATGTTATACAGCACAAGCGGCATGAACGAGCAACAGAGGCAACATGATCTTTAAAGGTCAGACGTTCATCAATCACAACACCCAGATTTCGAACTGCCTTTGAAGGAGCCAGAGATAGGAAGTCATTTTGGATTGAGATATTGTGCTGTGGTTTTGCTGGGATGACAAGTAGTTCAGTTTTAGAGAGGTTGAGTTGGAGATGGTGGGATTTCATCCATTTTTATTTGTCAGTGAGACATTTTGATATTCGTGCAGAGACAGTGTGGTCGTCCGGTGGAAATGGCAGATAGAGCTGGGTGTCGTCTGCATAGCAGTGGTAGGAGAAGCCATGTGATCGAATGATCTCACCCAGTGAGGTGGTGTATATGGCAAATAGAATAGGTCCTAGTACGGAGCCCTGTGGGACTCCTGTGGCAAGAAGGTGCATGGTAGAGGATTGTCCAAGCCAAGAAACATCTTTGGTTCACGTGGTTCTGACTGTCATATACATCGCCAAGAAAACTATCTTCATGAATTGGAAAAATAGAGGTACTCTTTGCATTAACCAGTATAGAAATAATTTGTTAGATCATATTGCACTTGATACTGCCTCTGCTTCCACTTCAAGTCAATCTCTTTGGGCTCCTTTGATCGGTTACATCACGTAGCGATTATGGGGGGGTCATTGTTATTGTCCTGCGGGATGATGTGGGTGATGGGGTGGAGGGTCTGAGTTTGGAGTATCCGGACGTTCCCTGAGGGTGGGTTCACTGGGGGTGTCTGGGGCCGGGGGGCTGCTGCCCCCCTCTGGAGGTGCTTGGGTTGCCTCGGGGGGTGGACTACTGGCGGTTGTGCGTGGGGCCCCTTGGGGGTCTCGGCGGTAGATATTCTGCTGGGGTGGGGCTGCGTTGGTTCCCTCGGACTCCATGTAGCTCTGTGATGCTGCTGCTTTGGGCCCTGGCGAGATGGGCTGGGGTCTCCATGCCCTGGGTGGCATTTTGGCAGTGGAGCTGCCTATTGGGGCCAGTGGCGGGCATGGCTCCCTGGAGGGCTTAAGCCGGGTGTACATTGTGCGACTTTTTCACTTTTTTGAGCCGATTTTCCAGTCGTGCGAGAATCCACGACATCGGGGCGAGTTTTGCACCGAGCGGTCGTGTAGTGTACAGGGGGTTACGAGAGGCGATTAACACCACGTGACCAGCTACCGATCAGCAGTCGTGAGGTCGCATGGACTTCTGGTGTGTTTAATACTTCGCTCGTCCCTCGTGAGGGTATTGCACTGTTGAAGCGGCGCTGCGAGCAGCTGTGACCCAAAAAGTATCAGAACCGCCCACGGCGCATGCGCAATCCTGCATCAACGCCGCTCGCTCGCTGTTTCCCTAATAACACACGCTGTTCGTTTTTGTTTCTACACGTTTTTTTACTCACAAACATTGTTAAGAAAGCGTGTTTGTCGTGTTCATGTCAAATTAAACTGATCACTAAACACAGATTTACTTTCTTTATTTCGTTTTCCTAATCCAACCCCCATAAATCCCTGTGTGTCCTCCTGCAGCACTCCTGAAGGACAACAGGCAAAACAAGACAAAAAAAGTCTGACGTGTTGAGTAAAAACTGCTATTTTTAGCATATTTTTAGGGCCGACGTGTTGCTACCAGACGTACAGTGTGAGCAGTCAGGTCGCATGCGAGAACTGGGTTGTGCAGTGTGAGAGCCTGGCTCGTGAGATCTGCTCTGCGAGGAAGTCGTACAGTTTGAGCTGAAGCAGAGTGCTACGAGTGAAAAAGTCGCACAGTGTACGCCAGGCTTTAGGCACACCAGCCATCCCTGCCCATCCCCACACATTTTTCTCCTCCTGCTCCCTCACATCATCACACAAACATGCACATAGGACTTTGGGGGGTGGACAAGTCAGGGGGTGCGGGTATGGACCCCATTTCCGCATTCCTGTGGCAGCCTGCCCCCCCAATGATACCAAAGTCTTGCAGAAAGGAATGAATCAACTACTTATGATAAATGAGTAAATGGGATTGAGTCAGTAGGGGATTGAGTCAGTAGGGCACTGATGCTTCTTGACACTTCTGTGAGCACATTCAGCTCTCTGACTGATGTCATGTCTCATAAGCAAGATGTAATTGAATTTGAAAAGACCATGTTCTACTTATTAGTTGACAGAAGAGTAAGGATGAAATAATTACATACCAGCAGACCTATTAACTTTGTTATTGAAAACACAAGTTTCTATCTAATGATCCTTTTGTAGACGAGATTATTATAGTCATTGCTATTCTAGGATCGTGGGATTATTAGTGGGATTGTTGTGCTTTCTCACTGTATAAATTAAACAGCGTATTCATTTTAATTCTTGGTTACAGTTTGCTGCGATGATTAATAAGCTTAAAGGGTTTTGTTTTTTAACTCCATCTGCGCAACTCGTTCACACATTTCTCTTGCAGAAAATAATGCATGATGGTTGATATGTGGACTGAAGCAGCTAAAGATGAAACAGAATGTGCAGCACAATCATGACAGGATTAAAATCTAGAACTGAGTTATGGGAGCCAGTTAGTAATGGACTAAATGTTAAAAACCCACGGCTATTACCTGGAGTGGTGATGTTGAGATATGTACTGTGATTTTGAAATAACATAATCTAGTGTTTCACCAGTACGACAGCTGTGTACCCTAGACAGGATGGGTGTTTTGGGCAGCCATTCTCCACTGGATGGACCTTTGTGAATAAGACCCTGAGATCCTAAACTCCTCTACTTGGGACAGGACCTTGTTCATGACCTGGAGAACAATTCTACCCTTTTCCAGTTCAAGACCATAATCTCAGATTTAAATGTGCTGACTCTCATCCCAGCTGCTTCACACTCGGTTGTGAACCGCTCCAGCGAATGTTGGAGATCACAGTCTGAAACCAACATGATCTGCTAAAAACAGAAACCTGATAGGCCACCGAAGCTGATCCCCTCAGCACCTTGGCTGTGCCTGGAAATCCTGTCCATGAAAGTTATGAACAGAATCTGTGACAATAGGCAGCATTTGTGAAGTCCAACTTTCACCCAGAGCGAGCCCGACTTACTGCCGGCAACGCAGACCAAGCTCCGGCACTGATCATATAAGGACCTAACAGTTCAAATGAAGGGGAGCTGGGCACACACCTAGATTTAACCGCATCCACCCCCACAGGACTTCCCAAGGGTCACGATCAATCGTCCTCTCCAAGTCCACCAAGTGAACTCTCTCAAATGGGCTTTTTAGATGATTACATACATTTCTGATGGCTCAACTGAGGCCCAGCTTCTCAGTATTTGGTATGAACTCCAGGAGTTTCCTTCTTTCATCTGGGTGGTTTTTAGATCCCACCAGAGTATGTCAGTGTTGATGGGTCTGCACACTGATGGCATCTTACTGTTTGGAAATGAAAGCGCGTCTAATGTGTGTCTTCCCATTCGTTTCCATGTTCCTCAGCTCCCTCCACGCAAGCTTGAATTGCTTTTTCTCACCCAAAAGCACTGCTCTGGGACATCTGGCCACTTCCTCATGGATGTGTGCCTCATTCACCACTTGGTGTTGGTCCTCATTTAATGTGGTCATTCCCTGTTTATTCCCAAAACTAAGGCAAGCATAATGTAAACTGGGCCTATTCAATTCCGGGCCTCGAGGACCGGTATCTAGCATGTTTTGGTGGTTTCTGTAGTCCAACACATTAGATTCAGCAGTTGAATCACCTGTGCAGCAGCTCATCGGGCTTTGCAGAAACCTGTTAATCACCTACTGTACAAATTGAAATCAGGTGTGTTGAAGCAGGGTTAAAACCAAAATGTGCTGGATACTGGCCCTCCAGGCCCGGAATTGAATAGCCCTGAACCCCAACAGCCAAGTGTTTACTGTGGTCTTTTAATGTGTTATGTGGACGAGTGTGTGCGTGCGTGTGTGTGTGTGTGCGTGCGTGTGTGCGTGTGTGTGTATGTGTATGTGTGTGTGTGTGTGTGTGTGTGTGTGTGTGTGTGTGTGTGTGTGTGTGTGTGTGTGTGTGTGTGTGCGCGCACGCCTGGGAATGGTTTGTGGATTGGGGGTGAAACTATCACTATTGTTTTAAGTGTGGGAAAGGGAGGGAATGTGGGTTATGTGGGTCATTTTAATCTGTTAAGCACTTTGTCTTGCATCCTATGCATGTAACGTGCATATTCAGCGGAAAAGAGGCAGAAAATCTTTCCTGAGTTTGGTTTTATTTTACATAACACAGACTTTGAGTCTGTGTTTAATTGTTTCTTCAAACATTTCCTCTTTGTGGTTATGCACCTTATGATTTAAATACATAATTATATATACATATATATATATATCAAATCAAATTTAATTTATATATGGATATAAAATGATTACAAACACACATTGATGCAACCACTTTTCTTATTTGGCTCTTTGAACAAGTGATGCTGTTTGCTGCTTACATTTTTAGTTTTAGTGATTGCTGCTTAGAACCAGACAGTCATTTCTTTTATCAGATAATTCAACTTGTTCTATTTTTACAGTGAACAACTATGAACTGGAACGCCACTCAGTTACACACAGTATCTGTACTCATTTGATATTTGCTGTCACTTGTTTGAGCATACAGGTTTAAATATTTACCAGTCTTTGCATTCATTTTTAATTAACATGTTGCTCAGTGTTCTTACTCTGTTCTTCTTCTGCTCATCTCTGTTTGCAGAGAGAGACACCTGAAACATTAAAACTCATGGAAGTGGACCACAGTCTGCCCCCACAATTGAATTATCCTGCCGCGCTCCTAAATTCATAATAAGAGATGCCTTAGGAAACAAATGGAGAGCCATGTTGATAAGGAGTGAGTGCACCTATAGGAGCAGACTGCAGGATGAGGACGCGGTTTCAGGGGTGGTTCACAGTTCACAGTGAAGTAGATGGAAGGAGGTGGAGGAGAAAGGCCGTTGGGGAAATGGAGGAAGGGATGTAGGGAATTGCACAGAACATGGAATCCCATGTCATGTCACTTAGACAAGATGACCTCTGCAGCAACTTTGGTCCTTCAGGTTATTGGAGAAGATGATCAACCTACATATAGGAGGCATCAGGCTCAAACCTTTGGTTCTTGTATTAAATTAGCTTTCATTAACTCACCAAACCACAGTGTTTCGGAAGTTTAAAATAAAACAGAAAACTGTGGCAGGAACATTGACTGTAGAAAATATGGAGAAACCTTCCGTTCAATCAACCGTAGGTTTTTAAAGAGCAAGTCACCCCCAAATCAACTTTTTTTTCTGATAAACTATATAAATGTGTGTCTAATCGTGCTGCAGACACGTGTAGTAAATAGTTTTGCACTTCAGTGCTTTTTAATTAAATTTTTTATTTTCTGCCTAAAACTGTCAGTGTTGTGCCGTTGTCAGGTAAAAACTCTGCACTGCATTTGAATTTAAATCTGCCATCGCTATTGGCTAAGAGGTACCCTAATGTTTGCTGGTACCATATGATGTCACAATGTCGTTGCAATCCTGTGTGTGTGTGTGTATTTGTTAGCGGCTCTGCCCTCTCAGTCTGCTAGGCAACAGCATTTGTTGCATTTTTCAAACAGGAAGTGGGAGTGGAGTTATACTCTGGTAGGGGGTTACTTGCTCTTTAAGAGCTGAATTGAAGCCAGTGGGCAGTTCCCACCACAGCCATCTTGGCCTCGTCTTGTCACTTCCGGAAAATAGGGAAATGGAGCTCAGAGCAGTTACTTAAAGGGATTATAAGGAAGTTTGACAGCCAAAACATGTATAGAAATAATAAATGTCTTCTTCATACATTCTCCTGCAATGCCCTGGTCCTGTAGAATGAGCCCTGCCATTTTTACTGTGGTTGCCTGTTTTTCTGTAAAATCACAGAAAAAGAGAGATGCTCATGTCGAGCAGGCTGCTTCATGCGCGTTCACGCTCAGGCATAGTCCGTAGCATTTGCTATCCGTAGCTTTAGCAGCAGAGAGAGAGGTAGTGTTCCTTACGCCTAGTGACAAAGCTAGCTACATTTCTGAGGACCCTTAGCTACTTTCTGTAGAAATTTCTTCTAGATATTTCCTGCAAATTAGCAACAAAATAGCCATTTTCGCTCCGAACCGTTCTTTGGTTTGACGTTGTTTCAGCTGTCATCAAGGATGTAAAAGTTACAGATACAAAGAACGTCAGTGGTGCTTTAGCTCACCTAGTAAGACGTTGGACTCTCGTGCAGAAGGCCTGGGTTCAATTCTGGATGTGAGCTTAGTTTATTTAGAGCTTCTGTTTTACATTAATGATATATTTTTTTACAGTAAGATGCCCAAATTTTTATTTGAGACTCGCCGAACGGCATTGAATTCACAGATAAAAAAGATGTGGATTCAACTTTCATTTTGGAACAATTTTTCAAGCATGGGAAGGGAATGATCTGAGCATGCAGGAGGACTGACCCATCTTAAACCTTTGTCGGCTGTGCTGAAGAGAAAGGTACAGAACCTAAATATTTAATTAATTAGCTGCGCGTTCTCCTGTCCTCTGGGCCACACACACACACACACACACACACACACACACACACACACACACAAGGGACTGTTTCAGCTGTTATTTTCATTAAGGAGTGTGCACGTACAGCATGCGTGCCTCGTGCACGAGCCTACTATTGAAGCTGCCGTTGCGCTTTTGGCCTGAGGGGGCAATCGCAAGCATAAAAGTTCAAAAGTCCGTAAAGTCCCTTTAAGTACACAAGTTACTGACTTTACCTGTTCACCACCACAGCTTTTCATTAGTAATCTATGCAGTCATTCTGGGAAAAGTGTTGGGAATGTTTGCAGACTTTTAGCTTCGAGGTGCATTTGAAAAAGCTTCTTATTCTCTGCAGTATAATTTTTCTAATGACTTTTTTGAGGCATTTATCAGAAGATTTAGTCAGAACCAGAGTTTTACTCTAGTTGGTGATCAGTGGGATCTTCTTAAAGAAGAAGGTCCAGCTGCAGTCCTCCTTGTGTTAACTTCAGTTTTCATTATTTTCTTTGAGATGTAAATGAACCCATACACAGTAACTTACACCTCTCTTTTTACTAGTCTTTGAGTTCTTCATATGTCCTAAAAAAAGTGTAAACTGATTAAACTCAGTGTTTTACGGGGAACAGAAACATCTGAATCAAATTAATAAATAAAGCCTGACTTCTTGGCCCCCTAGGACACGGGCATTTATATGATAATCAGCTCTGCCCTAATTTGCATTTCATTATATTTCTTTAAAAAATGACTTAAAAAATGAGAAATGGTGAAGAATTTGACCCGTATTCCCTGTTGGAGAAGATGCAAATGCACTTCTACTTTGATTCATTAACTCTGTAATTATTATTGACTTACAGTAGTTCAATGTTCTCAACTGAAATGGATACAGATGATAAAATATATGGTATTGACAATAAAATAGATGGAAATTTATATGAATTAAACATAAGTTGTGATTATATTGGAGAAGAACAATTGAACTGTGGGAGAATGACTAAGGACACAATGTCACTTATCCACATTAATAGTAGAAGCTTATTTTCGAAGTTATTAATTATCAAAGATTATTTAAATAAATTCAAAAACAAATTTAGTGTGATTGCTATAACAGAGACTTGGCTCAAAGATGATATGATGGATGAAGTACAAATGGAAGGGTATGAACTTTATTTTGTAAATAGAAAAAATAAAAGAGGTGGTAGGGTTACCCTGTACATTAAATCAGATCTAGAATGTAAACTAATTAAGGAAATGACAATGATGGAAGATAATGTTATGGAAATTGTAACTGTAGAAATCAGCAATGAAGCTGCTAAAATACTTTAATTAGTTGTGTTCATAGAGCACCAGGATCATGTTTTGGAGTATTGGAGGATGGAAGGATGATGTCAGGAAAACAGGGATATTAATGATGGATATTAGTGGCCACCTACCTGTTTTTGCAGTCTTCAAATACAAACATTCCATAAAACAAAACATCACCATGAACTACAGAAGAGATAAATCAGTTAAAGCCATGGAGGCATTAAACAAAAGTGGAAGGAGGTATACGTCAGTGATGTCAACGCTGCATACACATCCTTCATGAAAATACTGTTGAAGTCATATAATGATAACTGCAAATTAATCTAATCTACAGGTAAAAGGGAAAATCAACCTTGTATGACTAAGGGATTAAAGAATGCGTGTGCAAAAAATAATTTATATGAGTTTTTTTAATGCAAATAAGGGAAGCAGAAGATAGATATAAAAAATCTAAAAATTAATTGGTAACAATAATTAGGAAGCAAAAAAAAGATTATTATGGTAATCTGTTGAATCTGAATAAAAATAACACAAAAGCTGTATACTTGGGGAATACTAAACAGTGTGACCAATAGAGAGAAAACAAAATCCAGTATTCCGAATCACTTTGTCAAGGACAACAAAGATATTTATGATGATAAAGAAATCACTGATGAGTTTAATGATTTTTTTGTAAATGTAGGTAGGAGTTTGATGGAGAACAAACCAACAATAGAAGATAAACTGACCACAATGATTAGTACTGTCAATAGTATTGTCCTTGACAAAGTAGATAAAGAAGAAATACGAAACATTGTAAAAAACAAGCAATGGCAATAATGGAATTAACGGATAAAATATCAACAGCAACTGACAATAAAAATGACTTTGTTGGTGTTTTCATTGATTTGAAAAAATCTTTTGACATCATTGATCACTCAAGGTTACTTCGAAAATTAAGTCAGTATGGAATAAGAGGTGTGGCTCATCAATGGGTTAAAACGTATTTAGAAAAAAGGAAACGGTTTGTTCAGATAAAGGACCATAAATCAAAACTATGTGAAATTAATTGTGGAGAGCCACAAGGGTCGGTCCCCGGACCAAAACTGTTCATGACTAAAACTAAAGTTCTTGCGAGTTCTTATTGATGAAGACTTGACATAGAAATCCCATATTAGTTACATAAAAGGTAAAATCGCCAAATCCTTAGGAGTAGTACATAGAGTCAAGTTTTTACTGACTAATTCTGGTTTGTTGGCATTGTACAATTCACTGATTGTTCCATACTTGACTTATTGTGTAGAAATCTGGGGTGCAACATACAAAAACTACACAACCCTTATTTATTTTACAGAAAAGAGCTCTGAGAATCATCAGTTATAGTGGCTGTAGAGATCCATCGAACCCATTGTTTATTAAATATAAATTACTGAAATTTCATGATTTAAAAGACTGGAAAATTATACAAACCATGTATAAAGCCAATGTAGGTACTCCGCCAACAAACATTCAGGGGATATTTGAAAAGAGAACTAGTAATTACACGCTGAAAGAAACTGATGTGTTTACAAAACTTAGATTTAGAACTAAAATTAAGGAATGGAATATATCTGTAAATGGTGTTAAATTATGGAATAACCTTAAGAGGGAAATTTAAAAAACTCTGTGATTTAATATATTCAAAAAATTTACCAAATTGAGTGTACTAAATAATTATGAAAATGTAAATTAAATCAATGATCATGATCACACTGGAATTAAGAACAGGAAAATGTTTAAAATGAATCTGTATGTGTGTCTGACAAATGGAAATTATATATAAATTGATTATTTCTACTGGAAAATGGGGCAGAAATTATAAGATATTCTTCTTCAGTCTGCTCCTTTTTGTTCAAATTTGATTTTTTGTTATGTATTTCTTATTGTTTATATGTTTTGTTTATATTTTGAATGAAATAAAAAGAGAAAAAAATGGAGCATCCACATATCTTAAAAAAAATATGAATTACAACTTGTTTTCCCCATAGGTTTGATCACATTATTTTGTAGGCTGGAGCAGCTTACCCTCCCCTGATAGACGCGCCTCTGGGTCTGTTCTTATTTCTATATTGGCAGCTTCAGACTGGAAATCCATTAGCAGGATTTTCTCTCACATGGTTTGAAATAAATAACATGAATGCATTTTGTTTTGAAATGATAAACAACCAACAAACGAGTGTGATTGCTGAAAACAGAAGACCAGAAAATACAAACAACCAATAATGCTCACATTTCTCAAAACCCATTTAAAGAATCTACCTCAAATGAATCTGATTTATTTCTTAATAACTTTATTTAATATGTATTTACATATCAACATATTATATCAATTTTGTTATGCAATACGAAGTGCAGTAGCAGGATTCAGCTGTTTTTGTTGCAGACATGCTTTACCCGTCCTCTTGACGCTCTATATTCCCTTAAATTCTTAACATATAAATCCTGATGTCACGTGTTTGATGCTGTTCACATGCTGCTTTGTTGAAATAATGATAATTGTCCTATTACCATAAAGCCTAAATGGGTTTTGTGGTTGCTCATTGTGTCAAGCCACTGCTAGTGTGATAGATCTAGAAGCCTCTTGTTTTGTTGAAGCATTTTCCCTGCAGAATCATCATTACAATTACTGACATGCATAACTAAAATGGAGGTTTTCATGTTTCAAATCCTCTAAACCTTGTTAAAACACCGTACACAACCATTCCTGTGCACATTCTGCAACAAGTACATAATGCCTCAATAATTGGCCTTTTTTCACTGTCAGATCTTCTGGGTAATTTTATTGGACCTTTCTGGAATGCAAGCATCTGAATTATACAGAACTGGCCCAAAATGACCACTTTTAAGGCCATTTCAAGGATCAACCAAGTAAATTTATGGGGTAAGCACTCAGAAATGACCCTGTAGAGTCACTGGGTGGGACTTGCGGTCAACTGATGCTGATTGGTTGTCACTCAATAAAGTCCCATTAGTGATTACCAGAGGTGGAAAGAGTACTAAAATTTCCTACTTAAGTACGAGTACAAGTACGTTGATAATTTTTTACTCAAGTCAGGGTATCCGCGGGTCCTTAAAAAGTCTTAAATTTGCTTTTCCAAATTTAAGACCTTAAAAATCCTTAAAAATGACAGATAATCCTTAAATACAGTTTCCAAAGGTCTTAAATTACCAAAGACGCAATAAACTAGATTCTTTTATTTCTATTAAAATTTTGCGAATTCCTAGTAAAGCATTTTTTGTGTATGACGTTGGCATAAGCGGAACCGTACACATTCAGCTGGTTGTGAAAGGGGGCTATTTTTAGATGAGCACATTAGCTGGTTAAGCTAGTGGGAGCTTGCGCCATGGGGAAGCGCAAGTTTAATGGTAACTGGATGGCTATTCCCACTTTTGCGACGTGGTTAGCATCGGTTCCAGGCAATAGCTGGAAATTATAGCTTAAATTTAATTTTTAAAAATTGCTTAAATTTGGTCAAAGTGGTCTTAAAAAAGGTCTTAAAAAGTCTTAAATTTGGATCCCTTAAACCTGCAGATACCCTGCAAGTACAAGTAAAAGTACTTGCCTAAATTTTTACTCAAGTAAAAGAAAAAAGTATTGTAAATAAAATGTACTCAAAGTAAAAGTTACTTAGTTACATTTTTGTCAGCGTAAAGATGGTTACATCAGTGTAAAACCACAACACCAGTTCACAACACGCTCATGTGTGCACGCACATGCACGGACACACACAGTTTGATGGAAGGATTTCTATCCAATCAGTGAGAACAGGACGTGCACATTGATTGGATGAGGTTATTCCATGATTGTACGTTTCAATTGTGTTTAAAATTATTCTTTATTTTGGAAAAAAAAATGTTAATTTTTAGATGTCATCAGCATGTGAGGTATCTCAATGTTCTCATGACAAAACTTTAACATGAGACTGTACTCTAACCTGTCACATAACAAGCTAAATGAAAGTCAAACATTTCAAATGGACCGTATGACAGCTGTTAACGTTGGCCCTGCTCTACTTTACCTCTACATTACAGTTCCTTTATCCATGTCCATCCTAGAGCTCCTCTCTGACCTCCATGCTTATTTAGAGCAGCTGATTTTTAAAGTTAGCAGAGTTCATCCTTGGTAGTGGGTTCACTCACTCATTTAAAGATATCGGCCAGAGGCAAAATTTGTTTGAACAGCATGTGTAAATGTGTATTAAAACCTCAGATGAAAAAGGTTTTTGGATTTTGACGTCTGGAATTGTAAGAAAATCTGATGTTTGTGATCAGCGAGGGAAAAACAGAAACTAACTTCCGGTCTAAGCCCTGGGCAGCTGGTGGTGTTTCACATGGAGCTCTGCTGAAACAGCTGTAGTAAACAGCGCCTGACTCCGGTGTTTCTGCGTTAGCGTTATAGCAGAGAACATTGTGTCATCAGTCAGATGTAGCTTCTGAAGCCTCTACTAGTCGGTCAGACTTGTTTTTTCTCTGGGATACGGCGACCAGAACGGAAATTGGATTACCGGAGAAGTTCAACCGAACTCCGACCCCGCCAGCTGGATATCACTACCAGAGGTGCAGACATGTTTTAGACCGTTTGACTCAGAAGACCTGCGACCTGATTTGGACATAGAGGAGGATTCTGTTCATCTTCAGAACCAAAATCGGTACAGTTTGTTTACTTTTCTTAAATATTTCATTTCTGTGCTCCACTGGGAGCTCTAAGCTGACGAGTTCTCAGCTGGTCTTAGCTCCATCATGTGTCCCACTATAGTTCAGTAATCTACAGTTTTACTGCTGTGCGTTTTTATTGATATAACTCTGGAAAATATTTAACCAACAATTTACCAGAATAAATCTTCCTGATGCTGGAGTAACTCCTTAGCTCAACTCGTTGTTTGCACTAATCCAGGATGTCATGGAGGTTCTAATGTTGAAATATAGAGATCATCTTTTAGATTATATCTGTGTGTGTGTGTGTGTGTGTGTGTGTGTGTGTGTGTGTGTGTGTGTGTGTGTGTGTGTCCGTGTCCCAAAAGCCTTGTTCTTTCCTTACCGGAGCTAACACGGTTAGCAGTGTTGCTGCAGTCATGCTAACGGGACTCGTCTAGAGTCCAGAAGTAGCGGTGCAGTTCTAGATGGATTTATAGATGTAGGTTATTATTTTAGATCAGACCTGTTATTTAAAAATGCGTGTAGGACACATACACATGGCTCAGACCTTTTGCTGCAGCCATAAACACAATTTTACGTAATAATTAGGAGCATGAAAGTAAACAAATAACAGTGATTCACAATGCTAGCATCATCAGCTAGCTTGTTTTACGTGCTGGAGTAAGGTATGCGAAACACAGTTCTTCACTGTCTGGAGGAGAGGATTTGGATTTTCTGTAATGATTTATCACAAAAGTCCTTAACAAAATAAAAAACTGAACCCAGTACATGTTTATATAGATGGTAAAGTGTAGTTATTTTGCATTTCTACAATTTTAATGCCGAGCCAATACCTTTAACCCTTCAGCACTGAAATCAGTTTGTTCGTTCCAATCCTCCTAAATAATCCTCCAATTATCCAGCTGGAATCCTGAAGGGTCCCGTAACGTACATCCTGTCAGAACAGGCCTTGGGAGCCCAGGTGTTACTAGAACTGATGGTGTCTCCTCACCAGCGTGAGCCTCCAATCTGTGAAGGTTGGTCTCCAAACATGAACTTCAAATTCATGCATTTATCTCCTCTTGTAACACTTTAACATGTTTTAAAAGGCTTGTATCATGATAAGTTACACCTCCCAGACCAAAGATAGGTCCAATATATGATAAAACATTATCGTAGACACTATAGAGACGTCATTATTTATGAAATATACGTTAATTTCCTGAGCCATTACTGCAGCCAAGATATAGGATGCATGGATTGGATTAAACCATGCTGTCTCATGCAGTCCTATATGTGTAACACACACACACACACACACACACACACACACACACACACACTGCAGCATGTTGGAATCATTTGAATGACTAATTTAACTACATTGAACTTCTTTTGTAATAATTTAATCTCTTATTCTGGAGTAAAATAAAGGAACAAGCTAAATCATCACATATCTGTGGCATCAAGAAGCATCTTCTGAGTTCAAACACAGGGATGGAGCACAATGTTTGCAACTGAAACAATATCAGGATGTTTTAACTCACAGAGGCCTGCAGGTCTTCTGTTTTATGAGCAAAGCGCTGAGAATCCGCTTGTTATGAGCGCTAAACGTTATTTTGCCGCTTCCGTGCGGAGCGGTAGGGAAACACATTTCAAACCATCGAAGTATAAATATTGGACAGTTCATTTCCATAGGTTCCAATAACAAGTTTTTGAGGCTAAATGGGAGGTGGCCACCACCGCCATTTTGACCGCGTCACAGGTTCCGTCAAGCCCAGACAATTCCACAAAAGGGAAGAGAGGTGGAGCTGAGGGTGTGGCTGAAAGGCTGGGATCTACTGGCGACACCCAGTCGAACTAGCTACAAGCTAACCTGAAGCTAACCCGAAGCTAATGCGGAGGTGGGAGCTAAACTAACGGAGGTAACAACCTAGCTACAACAGGAGTTAACTGTGCACAACACCAGAGCTTCTGAGTCAGAGATACTGTACGCCGGGCTGACCGCTGGGTAAAACTGGGTGGAACACAGAGGTCTCTAAGACCTCCACAAGCCGGCAGCCGCGCAACAGACAAGCGCCGCTGCGATCTGAGATGTGCAGAGATGCCGCTGGGGAGAGCCGGGTGGAAAGGTTTCCATCCCAGAGCTCCACAAGCCGGCAGCCCGCGCAGCAGACAGAAGCCGCGATCAGACAGAGATGCGCCGAGCTGCAGGGAGGGGAGAACCGGGTGTAAAACATTGGTTTCCATCCAGAGCTTCACAAGCCGACAGCCCGCGCAGCGACAGAAGCCGCGATCAGACAGAGATGGACCGAGCTGCGGGGAGAACCAGCTGGCAGCCCGCGCAGTAGACAGAAGTAGAGCCCTGCACTGAAGCCCTAGGCCCTCGGGTCAGCCCGGCCCGGCCCGACGGCCGGTTTTCGGGCCAACAACTGTGTAATTACCTCGGAGCCGGGCCGGGTGCCTTTACTTTTAATCAAATTCATTACAAAAATTTAAACACTTAAACCAGGGGTCGGCAACGTGTTCCCATCAAAGAGCCAGTATTACCCGTTTCCCACAGTAAAGAAAACACTGGGAGCCACAGCAGCCGCGGCGTTGTGGGCGGGGCCTACCCTCAGACAGCAGAGAGCTGCTTCAACCAATCACAACAGGTGACAGCAGCCAGTACCGGTCACTCGTGTACATCAAAGTTATCTTTCATAAGAAGATAATCAATAAAACGATTTATGTAAAATGGATCCAGATGTTGTAGCCCGTCTCTGCTACAATATTTTGATATTTTTCACCCTGTTGGTGGTTTTACTGAGCAGGTGCCACTTTTGTCATACGTTTCTTTTTAAAACATGTTTAGACTGTTCAGAATACAAATGCAGGCTCTGTCACGTTTGATTGTTGTAATTAAACTTTGTAGGTGGGGAAGGTTAGAAAAGGATCCCATCATTTTGTTTTTCCCTCATTTACAGTGACGGAGATAACGGCGTGGTGCGCCTGGCTCTGGTGTTAATCAAGTTAAATTATATCTCTTTGCAACAATTTTCACCAGAAAACAGAACAGTTAAAAGCGGGGCTTGTGTTGACCGGATAGTTCCTGTATTTGACCATTTATTTTGACGGAGAAAGAATAGAAAGAATTACCCCGACGCATGCAGACGAACTGACATTTTATCTGTTACGCACATTGCAGATGTAGCTAAATCGCTCAAGAAAAGATTCCCATCTGAACATCTGAGCTGGACACTGCTCAGCGCAGCTCGCTGTCAGCGTGTACTACATAAGGTACACAGTGAGCTGAAGATGTGGAGATGGGCTTGGAGCGCGTCTCAGAACCAGAGCGCATGCGGGAAGATTCCTCCGACTGAATTCATTCGGAGGAATCTTCCCGCTGATCTGAATCTGATGCGGCTCTCTGTGCTTGTAAAATAATGAATGGATATTTAAACAAAATGCTTTATATTTTACTGAATTAATTTTATATCTGTAAGTCAATTCTATGTAAAGATTGTCTGCGTAAACCTGAACAGGTCCAACCCGGTCTTACTGTGAGACCGGGTTGACAGGTCACGCTTGTCTGTAATCATAGGCGCTTCCTGAGCTGAAGAGGATGTGAGATTCTGGGACTCTCCTCAGACGGCTCCTGGATGTGTCGCCACATTGGAGACAGGAACAAGCACTATTCAGCCAAAGTTTCATAATCAGGGAACATTTTCTAACTGACAAGTCTCTCTGAGAGACCGGGTTTGGAAAACACTCGCTTCAGTGGGAGGAACCTTCCTGCATGCGCTCTGGTTCTGCGACGCGCTCCAAGCCAATCTCCGCTCGCTGTGCACATATGCCCTGACAGTGTCCAGCTCAGATGTTCAGATGGGAATCTTTTCTTGGGTGATTTAGCTACATCTGCAATGCGCGTAGAATTAAATGTCAGCTCATCTGCATGCATCGGGGTAATTCTTTCTATTCTTTCTCCGTCAAAATAAACTGTCAAATACGGGAACTATCCGGTCAACACAAGCCCTGCTTTTAACTGTTCTGTTTTCTTGTGAAAATTGTTGGAAAGAGATAAAATTTAACTTGATTACCACCAGAGCCAGTGCGCCGTTATCTCTGTGACGGTAAATGAGGGAAAAACAAAATGATCGGATCCTGCACGTCTTTTAACACATTGGTCAGGATTAACGCACTTTGTTTTTATTTAGTTGGTTTTAAAAAGTCGGGCTCGGGTCGGGCCAGAGAATCCTGAAAACCTTTTCGGGCCGGGTCGGGCTGGGGCTCCACCCCTTTGGGCTAGGCCGGACACGGGCTCAGATTTTAGGCCCGTGCAGGGCTCTAGACAGAAGCCGCGATCAGACGGAGATGCGCCGAGCTGCGGGAAGGCGAGAACGGCTGGAAAACAGAGGTCTCCCGAGAGCTCCACAAGCCGATAGTCGGAACCCAGCTCCACCAACATGTTATATTTCAACCCATTTTCTAAAGTGCAGCATTATGTTAAGTGCACTGGGTTTTACCCTATTACATTTAAATTTCATGGTTAAACAGTACATGTTAAAATCTAAGCTCAGCTCGGCAGTGACCTAAAATACATAAATATAATTTTACTTGCCGAAAAAAATGAAGTGGAGACTCCTTGGACGCTCTATTAGTGCAATTAATGCCACAGCAAGTCATTTTGTCCAACAATCGCACAAAAAATATCCAAAAAAGAATGCACAAACAAGCCAGACCGACGCTCTACTGAGGCCTTTCCCTGGAGCTAGCTCTGCGGTCACGTGGGTCTGATGCTCATTAATTATACAGAGTTTTAGGCTTTTAATACACTTAAACAGAAGAGTGAGAAAAAAAGTCACCACCCTCAGAGTTGTCATGAGTGTAAACTCGATCATTTAAACCAAAAACATGTTTTGGTACCAGGCTGTAAACATGTTTATTTCTGCTGTGAAATTGGTATTTTTAACATGGGAGTCAATGAGGATTTGCTCGCTTCTGACACCAGCCCCCAGTGGATGAGGGTGGAACTGCAATTTTTGGTACTTCCAGGTTGGCCTCACTTTTTGAGCCGCATTGTGGGGGCTTGATTGGGTCCCATTTTAGTAAGACCCGACCAGGATTTGAACTCACGGTTTCCCAGTCTGAGGGCAGACACTCATATCACTAGGCCACTGAGAAGATTGGAAATAATATCAGCAGACATCGCCAATCAACAGGCATTCAAAAAACTTAGTGCTGCTAGTGAAGCGGAACGGAAGAAGATAAGAGGCAGCTGCTTTAAAGTCGCTGTTTCTAAAATCGCTGAAAAATGGGGCGTAAATCCCTCCACAATGAAATATTTTTGGCTGTTTTGTGGTCCTCTACAGAGCTCTGCAAAAAAGTCATTGCCGTGTTTCGTGTCACACAGTCGCTCTCCTCATCCTCTGAATGGATGAAATTACAGACACAAATTCTGTTGTTTTTCATGTCCATGGATGCATTTTGGTGCTGATCGGTGATGTCACTCATTGCCAAAATGGTAGTGATTTGCTGGTGTCTTGAAATTTCCTGGAACTCCTATAAATGAAACATGACTATTGACATCAACAATGATGTGGTTAAGCTACAGCGGTTCTACCAGTAGCGTTTAGTCCGTGTGGGCTACAATCCTTCATGTGCTTCTCTGCTCAAACACCCCTGATTCAATGGTGGAATCACCTGTTCAGCAGCTCATTAAGCCCTGCAGAAGCTTGTTAATCACCTATAGATTAAAACCAGGTGTTTTTGAAACACAGAAACCTCTAAAATGTACTAGATGGTGGCCCTGGAGGGCAAGGACTAGTGTCCATACGTGTGTCATCGAACACTCCAAGTTTACCACCCTTCAACCAAACACAAATGCATTGTAATCAGAATGCATCATAAATACCACAACCATATTTATAAATCACAAAACTTGGAGTGTTAGAAAATATTATCAGCTTCTTCAAGATTATATCCACATCTCAATTTGATTTTATCTTGAAACATCAATAGGTGTCAAGGAAAGAAGCAACATTTTTATGCTTAAGTTTTAATATATTCATTGATTCATGTGTGGTTTGGCAGTGTTTTACTGCAATATGCTGAATCCTCAACAGGCGTTTTGACCTCAGAATGTCAGATCAATTATCAGCTTTGAAATTCAACAAAGTAAGAGAGATGCCATGATTTTTCAATGCTAATCGGTGGCGATTTAAACACCTTGAATATGCGAATTTCTGCAGTATTTTCACAAAAGAGGAATAAGTAAAAATGTTTACTTTCTGAATTGATGTCTGAGCTAAAAGGAGGGAAGAAAACTTGCTGATTTGGCCCGTCCTTGTACCCTTCTCTTGGGATCAACCCATCTGTCTCTCTCTGGCTCTGTGGATCCCTGTGGCATGCTGGTCCTGATTACCTTTACATTTAAACAAACAGCTCCAGCTCTTTAGAGGCAGTCAGCCATGAGTTTTGACAGGGGCAGGGGGGTTGAGGTCAGGCAGTTGGTGGAGAAGACTGATTGGGTGATAAAAATGTTATTTATTTTCCCAACTGATAAAAGGCCCGGCCATACATAAAGACACACAGCATTGTTCTTGTCCTCACCAAGACCCTTCACTGGCTGCATCGATTCCCTGACACATAACCTCCCTGTAACCATCACTGCAACCCAGTCCTCTTGGGATTTTTAACCAGCAAAGGATTTCAGGAAATAAAATGGCTGCTTTTTACTTTTCAGATTGTAAGAGGCTATATATTGTCCAACCAGTTCGTCGTATTATCCAGCAGACCTTCTCCCATGTTGTTTCTTACTCATGAGCACACAAACACTTATTCAGAGGCCGTCCTTGCCTCACTTCGCCGGCTGTCTGTTGGTGCGAAGTCATTCTGCTCAGCTGAGTGCCTCCACAGAAATTTGCTCTGCCTTTTCAAAAGGTGGACCGAGCGGAAACAAGTGCAGCAGAGAGATGGAAAGAGGAAGGTTGTAATGGGAGGCGTTCTCTGCCATCACTTTCTGTACAGTACACAAAGACTCTGTCCATATTACTGTATGTGTAGCATTTTGTCTTCCTGACCAATTTAACAGAAATCTATTGGGGACAGGAGGTCAAGTGAATTGCCAAGAAAAGGCTAATGGTCACAGTTTGGAGAAGACTGACGCAACAGCTCTGTGCAAGAAGCTGAAAGAGCTAAAGTGAGCTTTGAATTGCTTCTAGTAGGTTGAAGATACAAAAGAAAAGCACGAAAAAAATGCAGTCACACTTCAATTGAAAAACGTGAAAAAATGAGGAGTTCAACTTAAACATAGACACCCAACCAAACCATGGCACAAGCCTGACTCTGGAACAACAGTCTCATTTGACCCTCCTGTTGGGTTCATTCTGTGCTAGCCAATTTTTATGTCCCATACTAAAAATGGCCACCTTGCTGTATTATAAAACTTTTAAAAAGTAGTGGCTCACTAATGGATCATATAAAGGTGAAATGTGTAAGAATGAATGCAATCACTTTCTCACTGCCGTTCCGTGAGTTTCAGGGCTGTTAGCACTTCACAGATCAGCACCAGAAGATTTTAGATGAGCAGCAAAGACGAGTCATACACATTAAGTTGATAAATACATTGTCATATCTGATGTTGGCACTCTTGTTTAATGTAGGCAGCACTTACTACACGCATTACGGTAACATTTCTCTAGAATTGGAGGAAGTGTAGTTGTTTGCTGTCTTGCTGTTAGCTTGCTGTTAATAGTTCTGAATGACTCTAACTCGAATATCAAGTTGTTGGGAATTGAAAAAGTAGTAAGATATTTTAGAGTTGACTATTTGCTTCTAATTTCCTGTTAGCATTGTTAGCTCATCGTCAGCTTCTAGCCTTCTTTGCTGTGGCTTCTTAGTCGTACAAGAAATTACTTCTGGATCGCCCTTGTTCCTGGCTTTGATTCTTTAAACAACTCTGGAGCTTTCTGCCTATCAGTGTGTAATTACCTGAAACCTGTTTCAGTATAACCTTCCAACGTGATTGAGACATATGACTGTTTAGTGATTATTTCACTGTACAATTCATACATACTGCTCCTTTAATATGGAATATGTTGCCTATCTCCAATAGGCAGGCGTCATCTGTTGCCATTTTTAAAAAGCTACTGAAAACTTTTACCCAACAGCTTTTACTATTCCTTGATAACTTGGTAGTCCTGTTTTTTATCATTTCTTATGCTTAAGAGCTTAAATGTGCTGTACAAACAAACGTGATTTGATTTGATTTGATTTAATCAAATCTAATTTTACTGTTTAATTCTTTCACTGAAATTACCGGGAGACACAAGGACACGAAACAGCAGTGAAAATGTTCCACGTAGCTAGTCCCACAAGGTCACAAAATGACCGGAGATATGCCAAACCACTTGCGATTTCAGCAGTTCATGCCATAACAAGTAGGAAGAAAGATGTGATGCGTGTAAAGGACTCACACTTGTATAGCCCCTTTCTGAGTCAGTGAATCATTATTCATCCATTCATAAATTGGTTGTGATAAGTTAAACTGTAGCTACAGGCACCACCGGTCCCTCTGACCACCACCAGCAGGCAAGGAAAAGGAACTATCTTGCCCAAGGACACAGCGAATGGCAGGACTGTAGGAGCCTGGGTTTGAACCAGTAACCCACTGATTACAGCGCTAACTCCTAACCCCTGAGCCACTGATATGCACGCAGAGCAAACACGCCCACACACTAACAGCGGCTAATTGCTGCTTACTATGTTTCGCGAGACTCATACACGTGCAGTGAAAAGGCCCAATTAGAGCAGTGGATTGACTTCAACCCTTCACCAAGTTCGTTCACACAGACATGACCAAAAGACATCTCAGGTCAACTTCACAATGAGTTTTTAATATCTTATTTTTGGGTTCTCTTTTTAAAGTCCATCCACCCAAACCTCAGCAAACAAAGGGGGAAAAAGTCATGCATTTTTAAAGTAAACCAAACATGACTCTGGCCATAAATCATTCTTGTGTAAAATTTCCCATTTATCATAGAAAGCATGCAGATGAAGGACACTTAGTTGTGCTTCCAAATCAGTGAATTATTGATGAGCTAATTTCAAATTTGAAATATAGCTTTTTGTATTACTTATTAGATTAATTCTGGAGCTGTTGTGATTCATACGGTTCATGATTTCATGCAGAACTCACTTCTTGCCTCAATTATTTAAACTGGATGTATTTAGGATGTATATCAATCACAGAGTTGTGCAGTGGCTTTAGTTGATGAGTATATCACTATCACTACGTTTCCCAACCAGAAGCCGTGGGTGGATAAAACCATCCGCGAAGCTCTGAGATCCCGCACCGCTGCCTACAACACGGGACTCGCGACGGGGGACATGAACCCGTATAAAGCCGCGTCAAAGGACGTGCGGAAGGCGGTGAAAGAGGCGAAGCAGTGCTACGGGAGGAAACTAGAGTCACAACTCCAACAGAGTGACTCTAGGAGCCTGTGGCGGGGACTGAGGACAATAAGGGATTATAAAGCACCAACAACCAGTATGACGAACGCGGACGTAACTCTGGCAGACGAGCTGAACACTTTCTACGCTCGCTTCGAGGCTGCAGCTAAGGACTCCAACGATGCTAGCGCTAGCGGCGCTAATGGCTGCAGACAGGAAGATACTGCCAGCACCGGAAACATGCTTGTCATCTCCGAGCATGACGTGAGGAGAGCCTTCAAGAGAGTGAACACCAAGAAAGCAGCAGGACCAGACGGCATCCCAGGTCGTATCCTCAGAGACTGCGCATACCAGCTAGCTCCTGTGTTCACTGAGATATTCAACATCTCTTTATCTCAGTCGGTGATCCTCACATGCTTCAAGGAGTCCATTATTGTTCCTGTCCCGAAGAAACCCCACCCTGCTTCTCTCAATGACTATCGCCCCGTAGCCCTCACCTCAGTAGTGATGAAGTGCTTCGAACGCCTGGTCAGAGACTTCATCATTTCTTCACTACCAGACACATTGGACCCACTACAGCTCGCTTACCGTCCAAATCGTTCTACAGACGATGCCATCTGTCATCTCCTCCACACATCACTCAGTCACTTGGACACTAGAAGGGGAATTATGTTAAAATGCTCTTCATCGACTACAGCTCTGCATTTAATACCATAATTCCCTCCACACTCACCACCAAACTGGAGCACCTGGGACTGAGCTCATCTAAGTGTCAGTGGATCTCCAGCTTCCTAACTGGCAGACCACAGGCAGTAAGGATGGGCAAACATGTCTCAGCCTCCACCACTCTCAGCACTGGAGCCCCCCAGGGGTGTGTTCTAAGCCCCCTGCTGTACTTTTTGTATACATATGACTGTGTGGCCAGTACCAGCTCCACCACCATCATTAAGTTTGCTGACGATACCGTCGTGGTGGGCCTGATCTCCGACAACAACGAGGCAGCCTACTTGAAGGAGGTTAGGAATCTGGAGACCTGGTGCCAGAGGAACAACCTCCTTCTAAACGTCAGTTAAACGAAGGGGTTGATAGTGGACTTCAGTACTAAGCAGGAGAGGAACTACCAGACCCCCGTCATCAACGAGTGCCCAGTGGAGAGAGTGGGCAGCTTCAAATACCTCGGTGTTCACATCACACAGGACCTGTAATGGTCCTGTCACATAAACACCGTGGTGAAAAAGGCCTGACAGCGTCTCTACTACCTCAGACGCTTGAGAGACTTCCGACTGCCCCCCAGGGTGCTCAGGAGCTTTTACTCGTGCACCATAGAGAGCATCCTGACGGGAAACCTCATAACCTAGTTCGGGAACAGCACCATGCAGGACAGACGAGCTCTACAGAGGGTTGTACGATCAGCTGAGCGCACCATCCGCTCCAAGCTCCCTGACCTGCACTCGATCTACAGCAGGCGGTGCTGGACCAAGGCCGGGAAGATCGTGAAGGACCTCAGCTATCCCAACAACAGACTGTTCTCTCTGTTGAGGTCAGGAAAGCGATTCCGCTCCCTGAAGACCAACACAGAAAGGCTGAGGAGGAGTTTCTTTCCACAGGCGATACGGTCTTTCAACCACACCACCACATAGTAAGTGCCCTCACATATGGTTCTCACACACACTGGACAGTCTGGACTTTGCTTAAGCATAGTTGCACTGCAAAAATCACTTACAATGTGGTTTGCACAACTCTGGACATATTATTTTTTTCATTTCCATTTAATACTTGTTCAGCTGCTGTTTTTGTATAGATATTTTTATTTCTTCATACAGTCTTATATATTTCCATACTGTGTATTTTGTTGTACAGTTACTTTTTTTCAACTTTAACTTATATGTATTTTATCTTATTCTTTCCCAGCTAAATTTACCTTTTATTCTAATTTGTATTGTATTGTGTATTTTGTTGTACAGTTATTCTATTTTTCAACTTTAATTCAGATATATTTTACCTTACTCTTTCCCAGTTAAATTTACCCTTCATTCTAATTCGTGGTGTGCAGTTATTTTTATTTTCAACTCTTAGGTCACGAGCAGTTGTGTAAGGCATTTCACTGCATTTCGTACTGTGTGACTGTGTATGTGACAAATAAAATTTGAATTTGAATTTGATATGGTCTTTATTGGCTCAGAGAAAAACTGATTGGTTAGTTGTGGTTGTAAAGAATGTTGCTGCCAGACTTCTGACTAAATCCAGTGTGCCTGTTTCAGGAACTAGAAGTGAGCAACATCAGAGCTGAGCTTCAGACAACAGGATTTGGAGTCTTATTTCCTGATATTTGGATATCTCTCCTCTGACTGGATAACAGCCACACAGCTCTACCACTGACTCTGTTTGCTCTGCAACATTGATCACCGTCACCTTTATTTAACCAGATAAAACCCATTGAGATTAAAAACTCTTTTGCAAGGGTGACCTGGCCAAGAGGCGCAATGTGAATGCCGCATATGCATACTGAAACATACAGTACAAATTAAAGAAATTCAACTACACATTAAAACAAGGGGAAACCCTTACAAAATGTACAACAACAACAATAACAGTGACTCAAGAACAAAGATACTTAAATACACAATCAAGGTATCTGTTTTAATTTTAGCCCACAAAAGTAAACTTCTGTAGTAAAACACAAGCAGTTTTCTGTCTGAGTGTTAACACGATCATGAATAATTGTCAAGAAATGTGAAAGAGGAGTCACCGTGCTCATGTTTAAAAATAACTGGGCCTCTGACCAGGAACTTGGAGCTTGATAAGTAAACGATTTCTTCCCTAATTCTGTTCTCATGTGCGGTGTAACAAAAGTCAAGAGCTTTTCAGATCTCAAATTATAGCCCGACTCCTGTTTTGATATTTTCTTTCTCAAATAGGCCGGAACTAGATGTAATATAGTCTTATATACCAGGGCCAGTGCGCTTCCCTCCTATTTTCCAGAGATGGTAATGCTGCAGTTTGATATAACTCACAATGATGTGTGTGATAAGATGCTCCAGTTATAAACCTTAATGCATTGTGATATAAAGGATCCAGGATGGCAAGGTGGCATTTTGCTGCTGTTCTATACACTACGTCCCCGTAATCAGCAATTGGCAAGAAGGTAACACTAACCAATGTCCTTTGCGTCTGTAAAGAAAAGCATTTTCTATTTCTGAATAAGAATGCAAGCTTGGCTTGAAGTTTAGTTCGTAATTGAGAAATATGTTCTTTAAAAGTCAAGTCTAAATCAATTATTATTCCAAGATATTTTAGATGAGAAACAGTTTCAATCGTTGTACCTTGTGAAGTTATTAAAGAGATATTGTTTGTCAAATATACGCGAATTTGAGAAGAGCATTAATTGTGATTTTTCTGGATTCAATACCAAACATAGGTACTTCAGCCTCCGCTCAATCTCGTGGAGAGCTTGCTTTAAGTTTTCAAAAGCGTTGTCCAACCGTCACCTTATCGTGGTGGAGGAGTTTGAGTGCCCTAATGATCCTAGGAGCTATGTTGTCTGGGGCACTTAGTGCCCCTGGTAGGGTCTCCCATGACAAATTGGTCTTAGGTGAAGGGTGAGACAAAGAATGGTTCGAAGGATCTTTCATGGCGGTGAAAACGAAGAGTCGGAGTACCCGGCCCGGAGGGTTACCGGGGTCCCACCCTGGAGCCAGGCCTGGGGTTGGGGCCCGTGAGCGAGCGCCTGGTGGCCGGGCTTTCGCCCATGGGGCCCGGCCGGGCCCAGCCCGAACCGGATACATGGGCTCGTCCAACTGTGGACCCACCACCCGCAGGAGGAACATGAAGGGTCCGGTGCAATGTGAATCGGGTGGCAGACCAAGGCGGGAGCCTTGGCGGTCCAATCCCCGGACAAGAAAACTAGTTTTTGGGACATGGAACGTCACCTCGCTGGCGGGGAAGGAGCCGGAGCTTGTGGCAGAGGTTGAGCGGTACCGGCTAGATATAGTCGGACTCACCTCGACACATTGCATTGGCTCTGGAACCCGAGACCTGGAGAGGGGTTGGACACTCTACTTTGCTGGAGTTGCTCCGGGTGAGAGGCGGAGGGCTGGGGTTGGCTTTTTGTTAGCCCCGAGACTCTCTGCCTGTGTGTTGGGGTTTACCCCGGGGGACAAGAGGGTAGCTTCCTTGCGCCTTCGGGTCGGGGAACGGGTCCTGACTGTTGTTTGTGCTTATGGGCCAAATATCAGTTCAGAGTACCCACCCTTTTTGGAGTCCCTGGGACGAGTGCTAGATAGTGCTCCATCAGGGGACTCCATTGTCCTGCTGGGGGACTTCAATGCTCACGTGGGCAATGACAGCTTGACCTGGAGGGGTGTGATTGGGAGGAACGGCCCACCTGATCAGAACTCGAGCGGTGTTTTGTTATTGGACTTCTGTGCAAGCCGCAGTTTGGCCATAACGAACACCATGTTCGAACATAAGGATGCCCACCGGTACACTTGGTACCAGGGCAGCCTAGGTCACAGGTCGATGATAGATTTTGTAGTCGTATCATCTGACCTGCGGCCGTATGTTTTGGACACCCGAGTGAAGAGAGGGGCGGAGCTGTCAACTGATCACCACCTGGTGGTGAGTTGGATCAGATGGCAAGGGAACATGCCGCGTAGACCTGGCAGACCCAAACGCATAGTGAGGGTCTGCTGGGAACGCCTGGCAGAAGAACCTGTCAAGACGGTCTTCAACTCCCACCTCCGGCAGAGCTTTGACCACGTCCCGAGAGCAGTGGGGGACATTGAGTCCGAGTGGGCCTTGTTCCACTCTGCGATTGTCGAGGCGGCTGTTGCTAGCTGTGGTCGTAAGGTGGCCGGTGCCAGTCGTGGTGGCAACCCCCGTACCCGCTGGTGGACACCAGAGGTTCGGGGAGCCGTCAGGCTGAAGAAGGAGGCCTACAGGGCGTGGCTGGTCTGTGGGTCTCCGGAGGCAGCAGACAGGTACCGGATAGCCAAGCGGGGTGCAGCAGTGGCAGTTGCCGAGGCAAAATCCCGGGCGTGGGAGGAGTTTGGTGAGGCCATGGAGAAAGACTATCGATCGGCTCCAAAGAGGTTCTGGCAAACTGTCCGGCGCCTCAGGAGAGGAAGGCAGCAACTCGCTCACACTGTTTACAGTGGGGATGGGGAGCTGCTGACGTCAACTGAGGCTATAGTCGGACGGTGGAAGGAATACTTTGAGGAGCTCCTCAATCCCACCAATGCGCATTCCGAGGAGGAACCAGAGCTGGGAGGCCTGGGGATGGACTGTCCGATCTCGGGGGCAGAAGTTGCTGAGGTAGTCAAACAACTACACAGCGGCGGAGCCCCGGGGGCGGATGAGGTTCGTCCTGGGTATCTCAAGGCTATGGATGTTGTAGGGCTGTCATGGTTGACACGTCTCTACAACATTGCGTGGTCATCGGGGGCAGTTCCTAGGGAGTGGCAGACCGGGGTGGTGGTCCCCATCTTTAAGAAGGGTGACCTGAGGGTGTGTTCCAACTATAGGGGGATCACACTCCTCAGCCTCCCTGGAAAGGTCTACGCCAAGGTACTGGAGAGGAGGGTCCGATCGATAGTTGAATCTCAGATAGAGGAGGAGCAATGTGGTTTTCGTCCTGGCCGTGGAACTGTGGACCAGCTCTATACCCTTGCAAGGGTGATGGAGGGGGCATGGGAGTTTGCCCAACCAATCCACATGTGCTTTGTGGATTTGGAGAAGGCTTATGACCGTGTCCCCAGGGGCACCCTGTGGGGGACGCTCCAGGAGTATGGGGTGGGTGGCTTTCTGTTAAGGGCCATTCAGTCCCTTTACCAGAGGAGCGTGAGTTTGGTCCGCATAGCCGGTAGTAAGTCGGACCTGTTCCCAGTGAGGGTTGGACTCCGCCAGGGCTGCCCTTTGTCACCGGTTCTGTTCATCACTTTTATGGACAGAATTTCTAGACGCAGCCGTGGTGTGGAGTGTGTCGAGTTTGGTGGCAGGAGAATCTCGTCTCTGCTTTTTGCGGATGATGTGGTCCTCCTAGCTTCATCCAGCTCTGACCTTCAGCTCTTGCTGGGTAGGTTCGCGGCCGAATGTGAAGCGGCTGGGATGAGGATCAGCACCTCCAAATCTAAGACCATGGTTCTCGACCGGAAAAGGGTGGCTTGCCACCTCCGGGTCGGGGGAGAGGTCCTACCTCAAGTGGAGGAGTTTAAGTATCTCGGGGTCTTGTTCACGAGTGAGGGTAGGAGGGATCGGGAGATCGACAGGCGGATTGGTTCGGCGTCTGCAGTGATGCGGACGCTGAGCCGATCTGTCGTGGGGAAGAGGGAGCTGAGCCAGAAAGCCAGGCTCTCGATTTACCGGTCGATCTACGTCCCAATCCTCACCTATGGTCATGAGCTTTGGGTAATGACCGAAAGAACGAGATCGCGGATACAAGCGGCCGAAATGAGTTTCCTCCGTAGGGTGGCCGGGCTCAGCCTTAGAGATAGGGTGAGGAGCTCGGACATTCAGGAGGGACTCGGAGTAGAACCGCTGCTCCTCCGGATCGAAAGGAGCCAGTTGAGGTGGTTTGGGCATCTGGTCAGGATGCCTCCTGGACGCCTCCCCGGGGAGGTGTTTCGGGCATGTCCTGCCGGCAGAAGGCCCCCGGGTCGACCCAGGACACGTTGGAGAAGTTACATCTCCAATCTGGTCCGGGAACGCCTTGGGGTCCTGCCGGAGGAGCTGGTGGACAAGGCCGGGGAGAGGACGGCCTGGAGCTCCCTAGTTGGGATGCTGCCCCCGCGACCCGGACCCGGATAAGCGGAGGAAGACGACGACGACGACGACGACGACGACGACGACGTTGTCCAACAACCTCTCAAAACAATGAAGTACACAGTCGTCCGCATAGAAATGATGTGAGATATTTGCAATATCTAAACACAGATTATTAATATTGATGGATAATAAAATTGGTCCTAAAATAGATCCTTGGGGTACCCCATTTATTATTCGTTCTGCATGTGAGTTCCATCCTCCCATCTGGGTACATTGGGTTCTATTTTGAAGATAATCTTTAAACCATGATAAAGCTTGCACCGAGAATCCTATTTCCTTCAGTCTCTGCAACAGTAAACCATGATCTACAGTGTTGAATGCCTTAGATAGGTCCAGAAATAGTGCACAGCCAGACTTCTTTGCATCCACAGCCTCGTAGCAGTCATTAAGAACTTGCAAGACTGCTGTCACTGCACTATGATTTCTCCTAAAGCCTGATTGAAAAGGGTTAAGTATATTATTATCTAATAAGTAGTCCTGTAATTGTGTTGCCACAAGACTTTACAGTACTTTGGCCAGAATACAAAGCTTTGATATCAGTCTGTAATTATTTACATTAGTTGAATCACCACCTTTAGAATGGGGCATACTATTGCGGATTTCCAAATATCTGGTAAAGAAACTGAAGATATGCTCAAATTGTATAAGTAAGTCACTGGTTCAACGATAGCATCTGCTGCGATTTTAATAAAGTATGAGTCTAATTTATCCGGTCCTGCAGATTTTGTAGTGCCTAGTGACTTTAAAATTTTTAGAACCTCTTGTTTAGTAACACAATTTAAGGTAAACTGTGATTTGGGTTGTGAATTTTGATTTAGCAGTATATCTGAACTCTCAGTTGGTTCTGAAATTTTAGGGTCCAAGGAGGTTCTCTTAAATAGTTCCCCTGCAGCATTGAAGTATTCATTCATGTGGGTTACCATCTCATCCTTATTTGTAATGATCCCTGTATTCGTTCTGAGGTGTAATGGCAAATCAGTATAATTTTTACTCTCTGTCCCCAACGAGAATATTCTCCAAAGTTTCGTATGATTCTTTTTATGTTTAATTGCCTCCTGAAGATAATACTCACATTTTGCCTTTTTTTATCATCGAAATACATTTATTTCATAACTGTCGAAAAATCAGTCAGTTTCTAAGTTAGTTTTTTGCGCTGATGCCCATGCCACATCCCTTTTTCTAAAGAGTTCTGCTATCTCTGGTTTGAACCATGGATTATGTCATCCTTTTATCCTAAATTTCCTAAGGGGAGCAAGTTTGTTTACCATTCCCATGAAGTTTGAATGAAAAAATTGCCATGCTGATTCTGTGGTTGTTTCTGATCTAATAGCTGTCTAGTCAACCTCCCTTAATTTTGATCAGAACATCTGTTCTGAGAAGTATTTAATATCCCTTTTCAATAGTATTTGTGGTTTAGTCTTAATAGGTTTGGAGTTTCGGACTACCGCCATTGCACAATGATCACGTATGTCATTGGCAAATACTCCTAAGTCAGTATATTTATGAGGGACAGTTGTTAGTATGACATCTATCAATGTTGATCTTTCTAGGTTTTTTAGATTTGGTCGAGTAGGGTTGGTTACCAATGGAGTTAAGTTAAGAGAATCACATAAACATTTAAAGTTATCTGATGTCGTTGAGAGCCAGTTTATGTTCAGGTCTCCCATCAGGATGGTATCTCCTGTCTGCACAACTGCTATATAATTTTTCAACGAGTGCAACGTTTCATTACTGGCCGAAGGTGGTCTGTAGCAAGCAATGAGCGTTACTGACTGTTATTTAATTCCAGTCTAATTGCCAAAAACTCGAACAGTTTCTTAATGGATATTGCAACCAGGGGTGTCACCATAAACTGCGTTTTAACATAAATAGCAACTCCTCCTCCCTTATACAGAGAGTGCAGAATTATTACGCAAGTTGTATTTTTGAGGAATAATTTTATTATTGAACAACAACCATGTTCTCAATGAACCCAAAAAAAACTCATTAATATCAAAGCTGAATGTTTTTGGAAGTAGTTTTTAGTTTTAGCAATTTTGGGGGATCTGTGTGTGCAGGTGACTATTACTGTGCATAATTATTAGGCAACTTAACAAAAAACAAATATATACCCATTTCAATTATTTATTTTTACCAGTGAAACCAATATAACATCTCCACATTCACAAATATACATTTCTGACATTCAAAAACAATACAAAAACAAATCAGCGACCAATATAGCCACCTTTCTTTGCAAGGACACTCAAAAGCCTGCCATCCATGGATTCTGTCAGTGTTTTGATCTGTTCACCATCAACATTGCGTGCAGCAGCAACCACAGCCTCCCAGACACTGTTCAGAGAGGTGTACTGTTTCCCCTCCTTTTAAATCTCACATTTGATGATGGCCCACAGGTTCTCAATGGGGTTCAGATCAGGTGAACAAGGAGGCCATGTCATTAGTTTTCCTTCTTTTATACCCTTTCTTGCCAGCCACGCTGTGGAGTACTTGGACGCGTGTGATGGAGCATTGTCCTGCATGAACATCATGTTTTTCTTGAAGGATGCAGACTTCTTCCTGTACCACTGCTTGAAGAAGGTGTCTTCCAGAAACTGGCAGTAGGACTGGGAGTTGAGCTTGACTCCATCCTCAAGCCGAAAAGGCCCCACAAGCTCATCTTTGATGATACCAGCCCAAACCAGTACTCCACCTCCACCTTGCTGGCGTCTGAGTCGGACTGGAGCTCTCTGCCCTTTACCAATCCAGCCACGGGCCCATCCATCTGGCCCATCAAGACTCACTCTCATTTCATCAGTCCATAAAACCTTAGAAAAATCAGTCTTGAGATATTTCTTGGCCCAGTCTTGACGTTTCAGCTTGTGTGTCTTGTTCAGTGGTGGTCGTCTTTCAGCCGTTCTTACCTTGGCCATGTCTCTGAGTATTGCACACCTTGTGCTTTTGGGCACTCCAGTCATGTTGCAGCTCTGAAATATGGCCAAACTGGTGGCAAGTGGCATCTTGGCAGCTGCACGCTTGACTTTTCTCAGTTCATGGGCAGTTATTTTGTGCCTTGGTTTGTCCACAAGCTTCTTGCGACCCTGTTGACTATTTTGAATGAAACGCTTGACTGTTCGATGATCACGCTTCAGAAGCTTTGCAGTTTTAAGACTGCTGCATCCCTCTGCAAGATATCTCACTATTTTTGACCTTTCTGAGCCTGTCAAGTCCTTCTTTTGACCCATTTTGCCAAAGAAAATGAAGTTGCCTAATAATTATGCACACCTGATATAGGGTGTTGATGTCATTAGACCACACCCCTTCTCATTACAGAGATGCACATCACCTAATATGCTTAATTGGTAGTAGGCTTTCGAGCCTATACAGCTTGGAGTAAGACAGTATGCATGAAGAGGATGATGTGGACAAAATACTCATTCGCCTAATAATTCTGCACTCCCTGTACGGTCTATCACAATGGAAAAGATTATACAATTTAAAATTAACCTCCCGATCTGATACAGAACCACTTAACCAAGTTTCAGATAACACCAATACATCCGGTTTTGCCTACTGAACTGGAGGAGTTCTGCTGTGTGGTGAAGTTGCTAATGCTAACGGTTAGCTTCTACTAGCCGAGATATTCTCTGCCGTTTCCTGGACGTTAAACCAATAATGACCTTACCCGTCGTGAGTCAACATGGATGACTCCATGAATTTTAAGTGACAGTGTGACATTGATCTATATTGAAGAGCCAGCTTCAAACGTATCTTGTTAGATCTGCATCTGTTTGATGTATTTTGTGGTGCTATGTTAAAAAAAATTCGTAGTTCCTTATTTCCTGTGTTTTTAGTGTAGAGTTTGATCAGATGTTTACATTGGAAAGCACATTTTAATTTATTTTTAATAATCAAGCACACACTGGATCTAACTTGACAACAAAAAGGTATCAACATTCTTATACATTTCTCAGTTACAGTATTTAGAATTGCATTATTTGTTTAAATTTTTGTCCCAAGTTTATTTGTTTTTTATCCTAATGTGGGATTTAAACGGTTAAATAACTGAAACTAATTAAAAGTATGTAGATTTATTTAGGTGAATTTTTTATTAAACAGTGAATAAGTCACTCATTTTATAATTTCCATCCCTCTATCCCCTCATGAATATTTTTGCTTAATTTTCCCGTTTTCCTAATACATGCGACAGAGAAGTTAGAACAATGCCGATGGCAGCGTTACAAGGTGGCGTACGTGGGAGGCAGTGATGGAGGAACAATGGCTGAGTGAGGCAGGAAGTGAAAGGGTGAGCAGAGCTGGTGCAATCATATGCCTGCTGGGTTGGAAGCGGAGAGTAGACAGTTGGGGAGGAACTGAGAACCTTGTGAGCGATGTAGGTGTAATCACGGCTCTATTGTAAGGAATGGTTGGACCACTGAGGCAGTGAGCAGGGGGGGGGGGGGGGGCGCAAGGCTCAAGCACTGCCCTCCTCAAATCACCATGTCTTTAACATTTCTGACAAAATAAGAACAAAAGATTGCGCTGAAAAGCTTAAGGGTTGCTCCAACCTTCAATGGGTTGGACATGAAAACGTTTTTCGAATTCACGGCACACTGAAGGTAAGTTTTTGACTCTTGTGTTTTTTCAGCTAATCAGCAGAACTTGATGCAGGACATAAGAACTGTAATATGATGCACAAGATCGTCATTTGAACTGTTGGTCCTGGTTGTTGGTTTTAAGCTGTAGCCACTTTACATTTCTCCTTTTATTCTAATGAGCTTAAATGAAGGTTGCTGGACTTCTTTAGTTTTGTGTTGATGTTGTGCTTCTTATTCGAGGAGTTGACATTTACTATATTATTTGTGTGTGATGTAATTCAAACTCCATCTGCTAGGTGGCAGGAGTTCTTCCTGCCTTTGTTCCAGGGTTCCCACAGGGTCTCAAAACGTCCTAAAAGCATTGAATTTAGGAATCTGGAAATAATACCTTAAAAAGTCTTGAATCTTGACAACTGGGTCTTAAAATTCCTGCTGTATGTAAATTCTCCGTACTGTATTTGTCCTTTAAAGTTTCATCCATCAACCACAATCATTTTTATTAAATAAAGTAGCATAAATAAAGAATGGCAGAACCAATCATTGAGAAGGCAGCGCAGCCTCGGGCCAAATACTCCAAACGTGACATATTCAGCTCATTCACTACAGCAGTGATACAAAATGGTAAATAAACATAACACGGACCACACAGACCTCCAGCAGAGGAGAAACGTGGAAAATCTCAGCAGACCATGAGAAAGGTTGACTGACGCCTACGGCTGGGTACCTGAAATCTGGACCACTTTGGGACCAAGTGAAAACATTTGGTAGGTACTGTTATCAGGAAAAAAGTATTAGTCCCAATGTGCCGCCGAGGGTCACATGACTGATCCTGAGTTGCATTATGAGTGGAGGAGACGCGTCTCCTTTCAACAACACTTCTCTGCAGTTCGCGGATGGAAATGCTAAAAAAACTAATGTTTGGGTGCATTTTGCTAAAGTAAGCAGCAGCTAAATGCAGAAACAGTGAGAAGATTTGTGCCATGAAAATCAGGAATAGCATCAATTAAACAAAGCACCTTGTTAAGCAAGGCATCATCTTGAGAGCTGGAATATGGAAAGTCTGACTCCAAAAAAGAGACCCGAGTCCATCACCTTCCAAAACACTGGAGGAGTTGGAGGATGGAGGCTGATAGAAGCAGAAATAGGACAGAAAGCCTACTTACCTGCTGTTTACCAGGATTACAGCATGCAGTTCAGCAGCGTTATTACTGCTGTTACTGACATGAAGGGAAGCATTAATGAAGGCTATTTTTACACATATATTTAAACGATGTGCCTTTTTTTGCTGTGCTCTTGTTTTTGCTTAGAAAAAAATGAACAAAAAGTATAATATAAATAAATATAATACTGTATAAACAATCAGATTGAGAAGGAGCAAGGTGGTTTTCGTCCTGGCCGTGGAACTGTGGACCAGCTCTATACCCTTGCAAGGGTGATGGAGGGGGCATGGGAGTTTGCCCAACCAATCCACATGTGTTTTGTGGATTTGGAGAAGGCTTATGACCGTGTCCCCAGGGGCACCCTGTGGGGGACGCTCCAGGAGTAAGGGGTGGGTGGCTTTCTGTTAAGGGCCATTCAGTCCCTTTACCAGAGGAGCGTGAGTTTGGTCTGCATCTGGTCAGGATGCCTCCTGGACGCCTCCCTGAGGAGGTGTTTTGGGCATGTCCTGCTGGCAGGAGGCCCCCGGGTCGACCCAGGACACTTTGGAGAGGTTACATCTCCAATCTGGTCCGGGAACGCCTTGGGGTCCTGCCGGAGGAGCTGGTGGAGAAGGCCGGGGAGAGGACGGTCTGGAGCTCCCTAGTTGGGATGCTGCCCCCGCGACCCTGACCCGGATAAGTGGAGGAAGACGACAACGACAATCAGATAAAACCTTTAAGTAGCTTCTTATACTGTCTTAAAATAAAAAATATATAGATTTCAACAAAAGTACCATTAAGGTAGCGGCATCAAAAACCAGGTATTGTTAAAGTAGTACTATCAAGAAGTATCTACTGGTACCCAGCCCTATTGATGTCGTTATGTTTTAAACATTAGTTTTACGTTACCTAGCCCTTTCTGTCAAAGCACAAACCACTCTGCTACTGTTCTCTACCAAATATTTTAGCTAAATATAATTTTAAAAAAAGGAATACAAGTTCAAGGATTTCTTTATTTTATTTTTGCCAGAAGGGCTGTGAAATCTTTATTAATTTTCTATATAAGTGGTCTTGAAAAGGTCTTAAAAGTCTTGAATTTAACTTGATGAAACCTATAGGAACCCTGTTATTCTGGTGAAACAATGAGATCTCGCAATAACACTAGAAGTGCCTTAGAAACGTCGGGCTACGCTTTTCCAACTAAATTCAGTTTTGAAAATTGTGTGTATTGACCAACTTTTAGCAAAGCAATATGACGTATCATCTTCATTGTATTGTTATATGGATATATATATATATATATATATATATATATATATATATATATATATATATATGGAGTGTAAATGTACGCTAAAATCGTATTTCACAGGTTATTTGCACAGCTATGAGTGTCACGCTCATACAGACATGTGTTGTGTTTGAATGTTGATGCTCCGTGTTTGAATGTTGATGCTCCGTGTTTTTATTTCTGCAGCGAGCCTTAAAAACTCCCCTCACACCGCCCTGAGTTTCTTCTTTAAAACTCGTGTTAAATAACAAGCTTCCTCCGCGCCGTATTTTCCATTTTAGGATGAAAACTTCACATCAGTTGTCCCGGGGGAAAAGTTCAGCAGACATGTTTGTTTTTATCTTTGTCGCTGCGTGCCTGCACGGCGTGAGAGAAGGGAGGGAGGGGTGAGGCGACACTCCGTTCAGCGTCTCTACGGACTCCAGTAGCAGCGACAGCCAGTTGGTTTAATCCGCTCTGAAAGGCGTTGATCAGAATTTGCAGATCACATTTTTTAAATGGAGATTTGGCTCGTGCAGCCATCATACGTCACTCGTAACAGCGTCCGTGCAGAAACTCGCCTAGGAACTTTTATGTGCTGCACTTAAATCACGTAAATAAAAATTCATTATTTAACGGAAAAAATTAACTGAAACGTTACACAAGTGGACCGAACCGAACGGTTCAACCCCCCCCCCCCCCCCCCCCCCCCCCCGTGAACTGTTAAACCCCTTTTACCTTGTTCGTATAATCAGATTCTTGCCAATTCACTCCCCTAATGGAAATATAAAGACTTTCAGATAGGAATCAGATATTTATCCTTCTTCCATCCATCCTTTTTCCAAGGTCAGGTCACCGAATTAACAGTTGCAACTGGAAAGCCCAGACATCCCCTCTCCCCATCAACTTTCTCCAGCTCCTCCCAAGTAATCCCAAGGTGTTCCTGTAACAAAAATGGAATACAATACTTACAGCAAGTTCTGTATCTGCTCCAGTGTCTCCTCCGAGGGGGAGGTGCCAGGGAAACCTCCAGAGGGAGGCGACCAGATTTCCAAACCACCTCAGCTGACTCCTTTCATTGTGGAGTAGCAGCAGCTGTACTCTGACCTCCTTTAAAACCCCTTATGTTCTATTTGTTTCTCTTCTAATTAGTTTTTCTGTTTTATCTTGTACACAGAGTAGCAAAGTTTTACCTTGTTTGTTCAGTGAGACCATGGAGCAAGACTACCGTATGACTCGGTCCACCATCTGGCGTCTCAGGAGGGGAAAGCAGTGCGCTACCAACTCTGTTTACAGTGGTGATGGTGTGCTGCTGACCTTTACTCAGGACGTTGTGGATCAGAGGGCGGAATACTTCGTAGACCTCCTCAATCCCACCGGCACTTCTTGCAGTGAGGAAGCAGAGTCTGGGGACTTTGGGTTGAACTCTCCAATCTCTGGGGCCAAGGTCACTGAGATGGTGGTCAAATGCTCCTCAGTGGCAAGGCCCCGGCGGTGAATGAGATCCGCCCAGAATTCCTTAAGGCTCTGGATGTTGTGGGGCTGTGTTGGTTGACGCGGCTCTGCATTATCGCGTGGACGTAAGGGGCAGTTCCACTGGATTGGCAGACTGGGGGTGGTGGTCATTTAAAAAGGGGGACCGCAGAGTGTGTTCCAAGTACATAGGGATCACATTTCTGAGCCTCCTTGGTAAAGTCTATTCAGGGGTTCTGGAGAGGAGGGTCAGTCGGATTGTCGAACATTGGATTCAGGAGGAGCAATGTGGTCAGGATGCTTCCTGGATGCCTCCCTGGTGAGGTTTTCTGGGCACGTCCAACTGGAAGGAGACCAAGGGGAAGACCCAGGACATGTTGGAGGGACTATGTTTGGCCAGGAGGAGCTGGCCCAAATAGCCGTGGAGAGGGAAGTCTGGGCCTCTCGGCTAGGCTGCTGTCCCTGCGACCCGACCCCGGATAAGCGGCTGAAAATGGATGTATGGATGGACCTTGTTTGCTGACAGTTTTGACATCACATAGTCACCACCATCAGAGCTCTGCCTGTGTTGACGGCATTACTTCTGCTGTTTAGAGGGCGACATTGTCCCCTACTGCCCGTGGATCAACAGCGGAAGTCTGACCTCCTGCTGGATGACTGAGCTCCTCACCATCTTCCCCAACAACACATTCTCACACCCTAAGCGTCGGAAACAAACGCTTGGTCAGCCACCCTCCACGTCAGACCCCAGACGCCAAAAGTGCCCTTTTTCGTTACTTATGTGCGAAAAGGGTTTTTTCCCTCTTGTAACTGCAGATCCCAATGCAGCGTAAAACTGACGTGATTAGATATCCGCTGATGCGGCACCGAACCAGCTCGTTTAACCGCACCTAAACCTTAACATTTCACTATTTATAACCTTCCCCTCTCCCTCATCCTAACCTTAACCCTCTTGCTACCTAAAACGTTACTCTCACTGTGATCAAGCGTTTGTTTCCCCTGCATTCTGACTCTGACAGTCAGAGTCTGACTGTGAATTTTCGTATTTGCCGCCCAAGGGGAACGTTAGAACATACCATCTGGCGAGGGGGAGGTCACACATACCCTCTACTTCTAACCTCCACCGTGGTAATTGAAACCTCCCCCTCGCGTTGCCTCGGTCCAAACCTGACCAATCACGAGGCGGCTCCCGCCGTTCACTTCACAGAGCCGGCTTTTAGAGCGATCGACACATCACCAACGTGTTCGCTGGCAAGATGGTTGAGGTTAGGATAGGGGTGAGGGGAAGGTTAAATAAGAAGACAAGGTTAAATAAGAGGATAAGGTTAAGGTGAGGTACAATGAGCTTGTTTGGTGCCCTGGCTGCGGACATCCCATCGCTTCAGTTTTACGCTGCGTTGGGATCTGCAGTCAAATAAGGGAAAAACCCCTTTTCGCACATAAGTAACGAAAAAGGGCACTTTTGGCGTCAGGGGTCTGACGTGGAGGGTGGCTGACCAAGCGTTTGTTTTTGACGCGCTGGGAGTGAGAACGTGTTGTCCCCAAAGCTTATACAGGAATGCACCAACATATTTGAACTCCTTGACTAGATGCACTGAGTCTCTCTTACCTCAGAAGGAACAACCATTTCAGTCTTGGAGGATAAATATTTAAGTCACATAAAAAAAATCTAAATCTCATCACGAACAGGCCTGGAGACCATTTTTACTAAAGCATTGCTTCTGGTAATGGTATGATTCACTCATGACTTGAGACAACATGATTCTGCTCATTACGGTGCCTAAACCGCCCAACAACGTTTTCCTTTACTGGTAAAAACAAGCTTGCAAACTTACTTGAGGGAATCAATAAAGCATTACAGCATTTTGCAGAACATCAGCTCTTGCTTATCAACAGTGAGCTGTGGACCATTTGGCTAGAATCTGAGGTTGGATACGTAAGATTTTCAGCATGCAAAATCAATGCAGTGTCTCTGATGTTACAAATACAATAAGATAAGCTAAACCTATATTAAACATTAAAACGCAGAAGCATACTTGTGTTTATTTGAACTAGCCAAACTGCTCACGGTCATTTTGAAGCAACACGGTGACTTTAACTTGTAGCAAAACACTTGGAATACTAAACAGCTGTTATGGAGTGTTTATCCTTCATGCAGTTCAAAGAGTATACGCATCTTCTTCAACTAATGAGCACAAATCTACATTGTTTTAAGAGGTGGGTAAAAGTGCAAGGTACAGGGTTTATATTGTCATCAACAAAAATGACATGCTGCCAACAGAAGGTTTCTTTTTAGCTGTCGATCTTCCAAACAAAGTTTTATGTACTCTACAGTTTAACAGCATCTTATTTACATCTCTACTGCAAAATACAGATTTTACCTTCCAAAAAGGTCAAAGTTTTGGCTTTTTTAGCCTGCACACCTGGAAATAAGTGCCTGCTCTGCAGGCTGAATGAATTTGGCTTTATTTACAAAATGAAACGAAACATATTTCAGATCCCACCTTGGTGACTATTCAGTCTATGTCTACTAGAGAACAATGTTGGCATTTAATTACAAGGATTCTGCTGAACTCAGTATAATAGATTCTGTGATATGACTTGTGTGAGAAAAATAAGACGCTCACTGCACTCCAGCTTCTACGGTCCCTAAAGGTCCCAGAGCCTTGTTATTTTGAGGTTTTTGTATGAGCCCTCCTTGATCACAGGAGTCAAAAATAATCTGCTGACAGAGCATCCATCCATCCATCTTCCGCTTATCTGGAGTCAGGTCGCAGAGGCAGCAGCCTAAGCACATGCCCCCCCCTGCAAAACGCTGGCCACCCCTGATGCCACCCTAAAGCTTGGTTTATGCTTGACGCATTCACTTTCCGCGCGGTGATGCGGCTCGCGGCTGGAACGCGCTTCACAACTCGCAGCGTTTATGGTTTGTGCGGCTCGTCTCTGCGGTGAGCCATTATTCTCCCAAACTGTAGGGGGCAGCATGGAGCTCTACAGCATGCACCCAACACTACACCATAGTAGAAGTAGAAATCACTGTTTACAACATGGCATTTCAGCATTTTTAACAGCGTTCTCGTCTTTTCCGACAGTGCGAGCTATTTCTCTCCAAGAATTATTGACAACATGTTGATCACGGTGATCTCTGAGAGCTGAATCATACAAATGTCTGTATTTACGAACCTCTGCCGTGCCGGTCCGCCATGTTTTTCCGCGTCCAACCGTTCGCGTGGTTAGAAATTTTCCGAGGTGCGCGTTGCGGAAATCTTGGGCCGTGCGGAGACGCGGTGGAGGGGCGTGGTTGTTAAAATGACGCAACTTTTCCGCGCGGAGCCGTGCGGACCTCGCGGACGCGTCAAGCATAAACCAACCTTAAAACTCAGGCAGTAAAACATCTATGACATGTTAACAATAAAAACACAAGTTTTAAAAGCTATAGGAAGAAGAAGAAAGTATAATTTATATAGCGCCTCTCAAGATAAAAATCACGAGGCGCTTCACAAAAACAAAAAATGTAAAAATATAAAAAATAATTTAGAAAATTATTAAAAATATATATTTTTATGAGCAAAAATAGACAATTGTGATTAAAAAATGTTAAGAAAGAGAGAGTGAATAGGAAAGAGGGAAATCAGTGGATTCTGAGGGACGGGGAATAGGTAGAGAGAGTAGAACAAGGAGAGGGTGATGAAGGTCACACCAAAACCACCTTGATGAATTTTCAGCTGCTTTTTAAAGGAGACCACTGAGTCCACTGATCTCAGGCTCAGGGGGAGAGAGTTCCAGAGTCTGGGGGCCACAGCAGCAAATGATCTGTCACCTTTGACCTTTAGCCTGGTGCTGCACAACCTGTAGACTTTGATCACTGGACCTCAGGGACCTGCTGGGGGTGTAGGGACTAAGAAGATCACCAATGTAAGATGGTGCTTGTCCATGTAAGGCCCTATCGACCAGAACAGGATCATATTTACATGTGTCCATGTGTCTGCTCTGTCTTCTCCATCCCCAATGAGTTGTGGAGGATGGCTGCTTATACTGAGCCAGGATCCTCTGGAGGTTTCTTCCAGTTAAAAGGGAGTTTTCCTCTCCACTGTCGCTGCATGCTTGCTTAGTATGAGGATTGCTGTAATTTGCTGGGTTCCTTATATAGGAAACTATTTTCTGATTGGCTTGATGAACTGACCTGTATTGTAATGTTTATTATGTGATGTGCCTTGAGACGACTCTTGTCGTGATTTGGCGCTATATAAATAAACTTTATTTTAATTGAATCTTGAAATGAACCCTGAAGTTGACTAGCAGCCAGTGAAGCTGCAGGAGAAGCGGGGTGATGTGGGTGTGTTTGGAGGACTTGGTCAGAAGCCGAGCACAGGCGTTCTGAAACCTATAGGGTCAGGGAGGTTCTGCTCAGACACGTGAAAAGAGAGTTACAGTAGTCTAAATGTGAGGAGATGAAGGTGTGGAGAACTGTCTCAAGTTCAGAGCGGGACTCAGCTTAGCAATGTTCCTGAGATGGAGGAAGGAAGAGCGAACAAGAGAACTGACATGAGAATCCAGGGTGAGAGCTGGGTCAAAGGTCACGCCAAGATTCCTGACGGAAGGTTTGGTATGAGAAGCAAGCTGACCAAGAGAGTCTCTGACTTTGGGAGATAAATGTCGTAAGCCAAGCCACTGGGCTATCTCAACTTTCCACAGAACTGAGTGCAGGAGGGAGGGGGGGGGGGGGGTCAGTAGGGCTGGAGGTCAGAGGTTACCACACAGAGAGGAGCTTCGCTCAGGCTCGAATCATGTTATCAGCGAGTATGCCCCATGTCTCCTCTCAACAGTAAACTAGGGATGCTCCAATCCGATCACGTGATTGGAAATCGGTACCATTGTGTGTTTTTGAAAGGATCGGAATCAGGATAAATAAATCGGATTTAACCTCTTAAAACAACAAACGTGACTTTTTTAATTAATCTTGATATAGATATTTTCTAATTGATAGAAAATGGCTTAGTTTTTATTTCAATAAGTCCCTCTGCATCAATAATATTTTTTTCTTGTATGAAAACACAGTAATGTCAAACAATTTACAGCAGGCAAGGACTCAGACACCAAGTGCCGCTGTTAGCGAGCCTGCTAACACAGAGCTAATGTGTTTCCTCAGGAGATCTAAAATATCTGCAGCTTGGTGTATTTTAAACTGGACGGCAAAGGCAGAGCTACAGACACATGTGTGCATAGTGGGCATTCAGTATGCTGGAAAGGAAACGGCTCCATGATTCGCCGCCTTCAAACAAGCTTTCGCTGTCGGCTTTTCCCTTTGGGCATCAAAGCAAATCACCGATCTCCATTAATTCCCAGTTTAGCTCTAACAGTCACAGTGAAGTCAGACAAAAACGTGGAGCCAGCCGTCAGAGAAAGTTACGCTAATGAACAAAGAGAAATTGCCAACAGACCGCAAAACATCAGGGTTTCTAGTTCTGCAGCGCCGGAGCTGCGTGCTGGACCTACAGGTGTTATGCAGAGAAAAGTTACCCTGCCTACCGAAGGCTTGCTTGTTTGAGGGAGTTAACTTGAAATAAGAGCAACGCTGCTACTTTTAAGTATATTCACAATATAAACAAGTATTTTATTGATGTACTCCCTAAATAAATGAATGTGAAACTTATATGACAATTTTGATGTTTTCTTCTTAGTCTAATGCTTTCCTGATTTTTTCCCCCTTCTTTTCTTATTTTAATGCTTTGCTAAAAGTTTTTTCTTTTGTTCTTCTTATTTAATGTTTTTCTGAAAACTATCATATCGGGACTCATTATCGACAGAAACTCTAAATAAAATGACTGTGAATCAGATCGGGAGCAAAAAACCCTGATCGGAATATAACAAAACTATTGAATATCATTATATAAGATAAAAGGACATATTCACACTGAAGCTCAAATGTCGGAGTGAATGTAGCACAGCTACAAGTGCCGGTCTTGAGCCACGTAGGCCCAGGAAGGAGAGTCAGGTGGAAGACTGGAGATTAGAAGTTGGTTTTGTGCAAAAGAATATGTGACGTCCAGCGATGGTCAGTTTCACCTACAGATTGTCCTACATGCCACCGGTCATCTGACATAAAGTCCATTCTCTAAAGTGGATTTTACATCCTAGCTTCCAACAAACCCAGAAGGATACTGCAGCCCTGTTGACATTTCAGGAGGAACAAGATGTCAGGCTGTGTTCCCAAACAAAGCCTTCTTTTGATATCACCGCAGGATTGCTCACTCTCTGAATAAAGCCACTATTTTCAGCTCATATGACTTAATCAATCGTGAAATGAAATGAACAACAATGGTTGATGAATAATAATAATGTCTTGATTAATCTGTGCTTGAATTACTGAAGTTTGAAATGAATTTTATTATTAAGTTGAAAGATTTATATACATGGTGATCAGTAATGTTTGATATGACAAGTGAATCATTATCTACACTCAGACGCAAGGTTCATTAGAGATAAATTAAAGTTAAGTTAAACGTCATGACACATAGATATTCTCTTAGCCACAAATCAGAGCATCCTGTATCTGAAAGAAGGCGTGATGTTCTGAGGTTTGTTGTTAACACCCCTTTACATGGCACGTCCCGGTTGGCCAAGAAATCATAATATGAGAATATTAGAACAGAGCTCACTTGACGGTGAGTCAGTTCTAGAGAAAGCTACGGACAGGCCAACCGGAGTGAACCCTCTTTAACCCAGAGCATTTTTGACAAGCTGTCAAAAACCCTGCTACACGCTGACGCTGACACAGCAAACGGTTCCTGCAGAACAACGCTGATACAGTTCCGACTCCCTAAGTCCTTCTAGACACAGACAATTTCATCTATCTGTTGTGACGCGAAAACATCTCTGGACTGGAGCGTCGGTGCTGCGGTTAATCTACCAAACCTCGGTGCCCAGCGGTCATCCGACCTCCCTGACCTCCTGATCCGCAAAGAGGGTCTCCAAAGAAAGGGTGAGGTATACAGTACACACAGATTGCGTCTGATGTGGTTTTGATAAGAACCAACTTCATAGTTTAATGCAAACCAAATTCCTTTCGCTCAGAACTCAGTTCTTCTAGATACAAGGTTCTGGTAAACACACACCATTAAATCACCACACATCACATCCCATCCCCTTAGATTCATCCATCACAGTAGCCTTGGTTAACTTGTCATGTTTTTATTTGTTTAGAAATAAATTTCTTATCTTTTATAAACCTGACTTTGCCTGAATTGAGATGAAGTGTGTTGATCCCTGGAAAAGGCAAAGAATCCTAGAATCTTCTGATTAAACATCCAAAGACCAATAAGATGTGATATTCTATATTTATATAGAATATCAACTCTGATTGGTCAGAAGTAAAGGTAATATATTAAGCTTAAACGGAACAACATTTACCGTCTACAACTAGGACAATAAATATCCCAGTAAGTAAAATAAGCTTAAATAAGCTTTGCTGACAATAATGTTACCAGCACTGGGTGGAGCTAGCATAAATCATTTGGTTGCAGGTGAATACTTCAATGTCAGTGTCTGCCAGGCTGACCGCATTTATGTTGTTGAATATTGTGGAGTTTTATGGTGGGATAATGAGTCAGTCAGTTATGTTCAACCCAGCTGCAGTGTCACCAACAATCTGGGGGGAAAAAATCCGAGCAACAGGTCAAAAACTCACACTCTCCGAACCTCCTCAGCATTTCTGCACGTGCACATTTGTTGTCACGCGGATGTGAGTTCTCAACCGTCCAAAAACTGAGTCCTGAACGCCTCCCAGATGCAGAGTTCTCAAGCCTGACACAATGAGTGAGAGATGCGCTTATTTTCCTGAGAAAATTTGTTAAATAAATCATTAAACCTTCTGGTTTTTTCCTGATAAATTTACAATAATTACGTTATTTGGCAGGACTGAATCTGGCTGAGAGAAAGAGAGCGATGGACCTGTGTGTAGCTGGCCCAATGGTCGTGTCTCAGATCAGACACAGCGGCGCGCACAAAAGAAACCGAAAACAAGTGTATGTGATGTCTGGAGATGGGTTTGGGTTATTCCAGGTTTGGGTTTAGTTTCTGGGCTCGTTGAGAGCTGAGCTGAGCGGCAGCAGAGATCTGATCTCTGATCAGTCTCTGCTCTTCAGGGACACGGAGGAGATTACAGGACAGTGAGAGCTCTGGATGAGAGAACAGATGAATATTAACAAATAAAGGACACGAGGGGATAATAGAAGTAAAAAAGATCCTCATCCTGTGCACAGCTTCCTTCTGATTTTTCTTTATTTTTATTTTCTTTCTTTCCAGGCATTTAGCAACCTCCTCCAAAATAGATGCACATTTTAAACAAAGGGCATTAATATAATGCTTGAAAGGGATGGGGAAGAAGACTTTCCACCCCGTTTACACATAACATTTTCATATAATAAGGATAAAAATTACAATTTACCTGTTCTGACCTAATATTAGTTAAATTAACATATTTCAAGATTAACCAATCTGGTGTAGTTATATTGAGTATAACATTGAATACTAACCATGGCAACAAATAATACCAGTACCGGTGACACTGACAATATTCACAAGTGTTTTATTATTAATATTATTATCAGCAACAAAAACAAACGTTCAACCTTTTTATTAGAAGTTTATTACTTTTTAATGCTTTAGTATTGTCTGCATTAAACAGAATGCTTCAACACATTTCTCTAATTCAGATAATGAGACCATTGGGTTCAAACAGAATAACAAACCAGGCCAGACATTTCATTTCTCTTGATTTTTAAAAATTATTTCATTGATATTTTTAGGTTTTAAAGCTCACTTATTTCAGTTGTTAGCTGAAAAATATTAAAATAATTACAATTGAACAAAAAGTTTAAATGCACTAGAATGCTGGAAATTTACTTCATCTAAAGTGCACCATCCCTAATTTTTTATGCTTCTGACAGCCCTGAACTTAAGTTTCTTTTCTGAAAAATCCTGACTTTACAATGTCAGAGAATATCCCATTTTTAATAAATAAACTTGAAAAATTTATAAAAATTCATACATAATTATGAGTAAATCTGCACTGCACATTGGTATTGTGCTTTTATTTTAGTTTATAGTAGCCCAATAGATTGTAATTAATGCTTGTAGTTTTGTTTAAAAAAAAATTTCTTTCAGGGTTATGGGCCATTTACTTGTGCCACCCTTGTTCAAATTTGTGTCGGTATCGTGCCACCCACCCCCCACCAAAAATCTTAGGCACGCCCCTGTTTTCAACATTTTTTGGGGATATTTCCAGAGATTAATGGTAAAAAAAAAATACACATTGTCACTTTAGGTTTACCAGAAATAGTGATCAGAAATAAGATCTGTTGCTTTAGCAAACTATGAAAGTTAAGAGCTCTTAACCATAAACCAATGTTGTTCTGACAACTGCCTCAATAGGCAAAAAAATCTTCCTTTCTCTGATATTTTTTGATATCATGCTCTGGAACTGAAGGTGGTACCCCACGGTGGTTGTTTCTTGACTTTAGATTCACAAATGTGTCTTTTTCCTGTGTCTTTGAGTTCTTTTACCAAAGTTTAGTTCATCATTGTAAGGGTAAGGTCTTTTAAAACAGCTGTTAAATGTTAGTTGATATTGTACAGCGGACAGCAGTGGCTCAGGAGGTAGAGTAATCAGAAGGTTGCGGGTTTGATCCCAGCTCTGACCAGAGAATGCTGCTGTTATGTCCCTGGGCAAGACGCTTAACCCACCTTGCCTGCTGGTGGTGGTCGGTGGCGCCTGTGTTTGGCAGCCTCGCCTCTGTCATTGCGTCCCAGGGCAGCTGTGGCTACATCGTAGCTCATCCCCACCAGGGTGTGAAATTGTGTGTGAATGAGTGAATGACTGATTGTGTTGTAAAGCACCTTGGGGAGGTTGTAGAACCCTAAGAAGGTGCTATACGAATACAGGCCATTTATCATTTACCATTGTCACTTGAGAATGGGCTAATGAAAACCAATAATGTGAAATGTGTAGCTGCTAATGTTTCAGTAACCCTAACTCTCACAATCATTGTGAATGCACGAGTGGCCTCAAAACTCTGGAAACAGAACTAAAATGGACACACTCTGTTACGCAATTTGGTTTACAAACAGCTTCATCAAAGAGTTGAATTTCTTCTCACAAAAAGAGAGAGTCCCACCCGGGGCCCCTCGTGAGTCCAAAAAAAGCTACAGGATCTGATGTAGAGGGGATTCTCGAGATCCCCCTGGACTCAGTAACGGGTGTAGAAGCACCCCACGTTTACCCCCTCAAACTCGTCCACCAGAGCTCAAAAAGGGAGAGGGTGAACGGTGCTCTCCAGGGGGCCTATGAAAGTTGGTAAAATTTAATCCTGGAGTGAGAATGCCAGAATTCATCTAGTAGCAAAAGGAGAAAACAAAAAAGCTTAAATGGCCAAAGCAACAGGCCCAGATAATCAGAGCAAAAAGAAGCGCTGCCTTCAGAATTAACCGGAAGAAATTAACAGTTACTACACAACCCAAGACAAGTCCAGAACTTACTAAGGACCAAACCCCCCCTTAAAACACCCCAGAACCCTCCAGGAGAATCCAGGGACTGGAATACAGTTCCCCCTCGAACCTGTTGCCTCCACAACCTCACAGAAGTAAGAGAATCGACGGATGATGAAAATTTCTAATAGTTTTGTATTTTCTAAATGATTTATTTGCTTATTTGAAAGATAATTTTAATCCTCAGTAATTATTTGATTAAAAGAAGGCATCTGGGTGTTTAGATGAAACACTGAAAAGGCCCGTTTTAATCCTCCGTTTCTCTCTGTTGCTCTATATCTCTCAACAGCATGAGTCTCCTTTTCGTTTTCCATTAACAGTAGCTCTCAGAGGGAGAGGAGGGCGATTCTTGCAGTGCACTTCAGATAAGACACAGCAGGGAACGCTCTTCATCCCTCTTGAACTGTCTCTCCACTTAAGATTCTTCTCCCCTGTGGAAATGGCCCCCATTTATTCAAAACCTACAAAGCGCTGTCAAGACATATATGCAGGAATATGAGCCATGACTAACCAATTGGCTTTTGCAATTGTGACGGAATAGATGGTGACACATACGGCGCTTCACAACTTGCTTGGAGTGGTGTGCAGCTCAGCAGCCACTGGTCTTGCCAATCTTTGCTCGGTGTTTATTGTGCACCTTATTTATGGATGTGGAACCGGGTTCTCTCGTAGGTTAATAAAAACAACAGGATTCAGTGCCTTGTATTTTGCGCCTGATCACCCACAATAATTTCACACAAGTCCAATCAATGGCTGGATGGCAACTCAGATGGAAGTCACTAAAGTCAGATGGAACGCTGTCTGCGTGATCCCGTTTTGATCTACGATGAGCTTCATCTTGAGATGCTGCACTGCTCTCTACACTTGGGGACTGTTGACATGCAGACAAATAATTATGACAAACTGACAGCCCAATTTAGCGTCAAATTCACTATGATTCTAAGTTTTTTGACCTTTATTATCCCAAGTGAAAATGGGAAGATGGGGTGTCGTATTGTTTGAAATGACAGGTCAGGGGTTTTAAAATAGCTTCTCAAGCATCGTCTGAACAAAATAAAGCCTGTTGCCTTCTAAAGCATGAGTTCCCAACCACCGTGGAAAGAATAGCACAATTCTGTGGACAAGGCCACACAAGACACAACAAATATTTAAATAATCTGTAAATAGATGCTTTTTTACGTTGGTCTGCAGTGTTTTGCTTGCTTCGTCCAACTTTTCTGCACTTGTACACAGGGTCCGAAATTAACACTCGCCACTCGCCAAATGCGAGTAAATTGCTCCATTTGGCGAGTAAATTTTTGAGCTCTACCTGCCACCTGGCGAGTAAATGTTTGCACCAAATTAGTTATGTTTATCAGTCATCTAACACGGATTTCTGATACTCCTCCCGCCTGCATGCAACTTACACAAACGTACGCAAAACGTGAACGCCGCATCCAACGTCATTTCCACCTATCCCATTCAATCAGTTTATCAAGTTAGCCGTTAGCTTCGTGTTAAAACTAGCGGTGAAATGTGGCGGTTTTTAACTGGAGTCAGCCAGCCTTACAAAAGAAAACTCGTCGAACTGGAAGAAAAACCACCAGGACCAGTGGCAACCAGAAGATTTTGTGAAAAGTGGCGAACTGGAGATGGCGGAGTCGTGAGACAATGGCTACATTATGACGGCCACGTAGCGTTGCTGCCTTTCACAGACAACTGTCCCTCGGCATTCTTCAAATATCCAAAAAATGCCCATACTTCCGACTTTGTCTTCTTTGAGGGATAATAAATGTCCCAAGTGCCGTCTCCTTTGGCCATTATTTCAGCTTTAGCTTAAAGAAAGTTTTGGTCGTAAACAACAAAGTGTGCATGTGCCGCCGGCAACTTCTAGCAGATGATACGGTGGCTGGTAAGGGTCACCGCGCCTACACCGCAGCCACGGTAATCCACCGAGATAATATATGTATTTTTTTTAAACAAGACGGTTATTATTTATTGTCAACTTTTTTACCGGGGTTTACTGCTACACCGGTTACCGTGACAACCCTAGGACACACTTTCAGATATTCTCATGGTGCAGCTGTGTTCTCCAGAGATCAAGGACTATGACCCAAATGAGGCTGTAATGCTTTGGCACAAAGACGGTGTCAGAAGCAGGAGGCCAGACTTCATGGACAGAGAAAACAAGGAGTTTGACTAGATTTCAATGAAAGAGTTCATAAAAACGCCTCTAAAAATAAATAAATAAATAGTAAAAATGACAAAAGAGTTGTTTTCCTTATTAATTGATGTTTTAATTATTTTGTCACTCTGTTTGGAATCAACATAATATAGAATAACATGCTTTAGGTGGATCTAAATCATTTAGAATTTTGGCCGGTAAAAAATATGCTTGGCCGGTAGATTTTCATCATCTACCAGCCAACTTGGCCGGTGAGTAAAAAATTTAATTTCGGACCCTGCTTGTACACACTGGCTTGTAAACCTCAAACTTTGACGGAGAACTTGAAAGGTGGGACCAACCCAGTAATGAAATGGCAGAAAACTCCAAAACTAGCTAGAAAAATAAAATCGCTTTTACCACGAATCCTCCACTTCAATTACAATAGAGCTCCATTGCAACCAAGGGGGAATCTCCGGTTGACTAAAGTAACCAACCCGAACCCCCGTTATCCACTAGGGCCTGGAACCAGAAAGGAGGAAGTTCCCATTGAATCCCAAGCCAAAAAAAGTTTAAAAAGCCAACTTTGAAGCAGAAATGAACATGTTTACAGCCTGGTGCAAAAAAAAAATGTTTACAAGCATTACAACTCTAAGGGAGCTAATTTTTTTTAACTCATCTATTTTGTTGTAATTAATGCTTCAAATTTTGAATTGTTGGGGGGGGGGGGGGGGTGTCATTTTTATTGACAGGTTTCTGATGAGCTGCCAAGCAGATGGTTAGTGGCTCTGTCCTCCCCCTCACAGCCTCCCTCCTAAATATTTTTGTATTTTCCGCGAGAGGCAAAATGCGGCCAAGATGGCAGTGGTGGGAACCAGCCAATGGGCTTCAATTCAGCTCTTCAGAAATCTGCAGGTGACGGCATCGAGGGTCCGTTCATCTTATATATACAAACTTTTGCAAGAGGTGATTCGTATGTTTCTATTTTATCCTATATATTATGACTGGCTGTCCAGCAAAGTAAGAAATGAACCAATGGGAGTATATAATCCAAAGTAGTGGTTCTCAACCCTGGACCTGGGGGGCTGGTATGCAGCAGGTTTTAGTGGTTTCTCTGCTCCAACACACTTGATTCAGTGGTTTAATCACCTGTGCAGCAGCTCATCAAGCTCTGCAGAAGCCGGTTAATTCAGGGTATCTGCAGGTTTAAGGGAGCCAAATTTAAGACTTTTTAAGACCTTTTTTAAGGCCACTTTGACCAAATTTAAGCTTGTCGTCGTCTTCCTCCGCTTATCCGGGTCCGGGTCGCGGTGGCAGCATCCCAACTAGGGAGCACCAGACCGTCCTCTCCCCGGCCACCTCCACCAGCTCCTCCGGCAGGACCCCAAGGCGTTCCCGGACCAGATTGGAGATGTAACCTCTCCAACGTGTCCTGGGTCGACCCGGGGGCCTCCTGCCGGCAGGACATGCCCGAAACACCTCCCCAGGGAGGCGTCCTGGAGGCATCCTGACCAGATGCCCAAACCACCTCAACTGACTCCTTTCGATCCAGATCCAAATTTAAGCTATTTTTAAAATTAATTTTAAGCTATAATTTCCAGCTATTGCCTGGAACCGGTGCTAACTACGTCGCGAACGTGGGATTAGCCATCCAATTACCATTAAACTTGCACTTCTCCATGGCGCAAGCTCCCTCTAGCTTAACCAGCTAACGTGCTCATCTAAAAATGGTTCCCTTTCACAACCAACTGAACGTGTACGGTTCCGCTTACGCCAACATCGTACACAAAAAATGCTGAAATTCACGAAAATGTCATAGAAATAAAATAATCTAGTTTTGGGGTCTTTGGTAATTTAAGACCTTTGGAAACTGTATTTAAGGATTATTTGTCATTTTTAAGGATTTTCAAGGCCTTAAATTTGGAAAAGTAAATTTAAGACTTTTTAAGACTTCTTAAGGACCCGCGGATGCCCTGTTAATTGCCTGTTGATTGAAATCAGGTGCACTGGAACAGGGTTAGAACTAAAAGGTGCTGGATATGAATTCAGTGCCACTGAGTCACACTGACACGTCCTGTGAGAGGTGGTCTTATGGGTTTTACATCAACACTCTGAATCTCATTTTGATAACTTTGATAACTACGGTCCCTCCAAACGCGGCAGATCAAAACAGGCGTTTCTGTGTGTGCACATAAAAAAGTGTGACACTTAGTTCTGGAAGGCATTTGGGAGGTATTAGTGACTCACCGTTTTACAGGTTTCTGTTCAGAGTGATAGAACCTGGCATGCTTTAGGGAATGGTAAATGATACAATCCCATCAATGACTTTCTCAGCACAAACATGCTCTCACTTAGCAACGACCTATGCGCCTCCTCGACATCAAAGCAACGCCGATACCCTAGACACCCACACCACACCCAGACGTGGAAACATATATGGAATTGTGCACGCAAACAAGAAAAAGCTGTCATATTTAAATATTTCCCCCAGAGTTTGATTCATTTTTCATGCCCTTTAATTTGTTTATGTGCTACGGTGTTGTACTGGAGGATGAAGGATACCAAATTTCTAATGAGCCGGCAACTTGACGAGCATAATAAATACATCAAGTATGTGCCTCTTAGATGTTTGTTCCTGTGTTTATTTTTGTGGCATTGAGCAATCAGCATTCAACTCCTTTTGTTAGCATTTATTAAATATTCATTCATTCATTTATTTTTGTGCACTGCTTCATCCAGTAAGGGTCAACGGGAGGGGGCGTTTATCTGTAGCAGTGACCGGATGAGAGAAGGGGACAGGCTGATTAGGCCTCCTGTCCATCACAGAGATGACCATCTCACCTAGGGGTGATTCAGGCTAGAGCCCTGCACTGAAGCCCTAGGCCCTCGGGTCGGTCCGGCCCTAGAGAGCTAGTATTCAGCATGTTTTAGAGATTTATCTGCTTCAACACACCTGGTTTTAATCAGCAACAAATAGCTGAGCTGCTTAACAGCTAATCTAACCTGTTAAAGCAGGAAAAGCACTGAAACTTGCTGAATAGTAGTTGTCCAGGAGCCCTGGGCTCAAGTTAGTCTGCTGCGTAGAAAGTTATGAAAACACCCCATGAGAAAAGTATTCTGTATTGTGTTCATTTATGTTACACAATCCCAAACAGCCCACTAAAACTGCCCTGATTTCATTATTTATTTACTGATACCAGCTGCTCTCTTGGTCATGGGTGATCCTCTGGTGTCTGCAGCTGGTCTCCTCTGGTGGTGTGGTCAGGATCAGGAGCTTCCGGAAGAATGTGCCTTTCAATGACTCTTTCCCCCTTATTTGTTATATTAATTAAATAAATCTCAATTTATATATTTCCTGTTTTTGTTCATGTCCATAAATACTTAAACATGCTTGAAATTAAAATGAGATTTTGACAGTGAGGTGCTAGTTTAATTCATCACAATAGAGCTAGTTAAACATGCAACAATGTGATAATCAATGTAATTTATAAATATCCATTAACATATAAAAACTGGAATCAAAATGAGATATTTGGCAGCACAAAAAACTTGTCAAACACAATATTTATTATAATTGTAGGCAGACAGGAGACAGAGCTGATGGAGGTTCTCAGTCATCGAAGGATGGCTGAAGGCTTTCCAGGAACAGGAGATGTGGTGTTGTCTCTTCTCTCTCTATTCTGCCAGATGATCTGATAGGTTACAGGTGTGTGAGGACATCCTCATGCTGTCATAACCAGATGACAGGAGTTATCAGGTGATCAGCCAGGCTAATGAGATGCAGAAAGAAAACAAATCCAGGACAGTGTACAATATGTGGTGTTGCTCACCTTATGTGCTCTTATAGAGTATTAATGTGTGCCTGCCTCATGGTGTAGAGTCCATATTTTGCTGAGTGTCCTGCAATAATGCAGGTTATTAGTTAATTTACGTTTGATAGCAAAAACAAAATATTTAATGTAAAAGTTATTTACCAGTTGAATCAGCTCACACGTCATCACCAAGTGTCACAGGGCCAGAATCAGTAGCCTCCTTCATGATGTCATCATGTAATCACATACGTTTATTTAATTGTTAATATCTTGAAAATTCTGAAATGTTTTAATTTTTTACCTTGAACAGTTCACTGAGCTTGCACTGTCACTGAGGTGGAAGCTGGAATCAACAGCAGACACCTCACATCTTGGTCTTTTCAGGGGTGTGGACGCTGCTCTGGGCCTTTCTGGAAGATGAATTTCCATCATGATCCCCGTGTCACAAGACACACTGAGGCTGTGAGCTCTAAACTGGGTGACTATGTAAAAAACAAAGAAGCAGCACATTTATAAATGTTTAAAAGAGCATAAAATCACGTGTAACAATAATCTGTAAAACAAATAAAAACTAGAAGGTGATAAAAAGTTTACATAGACGATTATTAAAGATAATTCACCTTTGCTACGCCGGTAAGGCTTCACATCAGCCTGGACAAGTGCATTCTTGCAGACAACTAAATCAGTCACTGACAGCCAGTGTCTTGGGTAGATTTAGCCTGAAAAAAATAATAGAAGCACATTGTTGTTGGAGTTTATAAAGTCAGATAATATACAAAAGAAACTGTCCTATATAGGCGCTTTATAACATTTATTATAACGTAAATGTCAGTCACATATGATGTGGAGAGCCTGAAATGTGACCTCCTGAACAGAATTCCTTACAGAACCGGGTCACGCTTTGGTGCAAAGCTGGATTTCACGCTGTAATGCTGTCTGTCAGCTAGTGCTGCTTTAGTTAGAGCCACTGTTAGCAGAATTACCGACTGACACAAAAACAACCCGAATTTTCTCCGAGCCTGACAGTAATAGTCATGTGGACCATTTCGTCGGCCAGGGCTTCGAGATATGTTCCGATTCGCCGCTGATTCTAACCTCACATCCCGTTCCACATTTTATGAACTTGACAAATCAGCCCGAAGGCAGTGCAGGCTGATATTAGCTAAATGAAATGAACCACGTCTCTAACTTTGCATTTAGGCAGGGAATTGTCTTTAGAAGATGTTAAAATTTTTATTTAGCTTACTCACCTCAGACTGGAGCCCGCCATGGTGGGGGAGCAGAGTCGGTGAGCTGCATTTAAATCGTGGAAGAGCCACGGTGGGCACAGCCTCCCTCTTCAAACGGAGACGTGCAGAATAACCCAGATCAAACTCCATCATGTTGGCGAAGGAATCACGGGTAAAATGCTGGTTGCAAACTACAGCACCAGGCGGGAGCTGACTGTTTTCCAGACACCGATAGCGCGCAATCACTGGCGCCTAATTTCTAAGTCCAGCGGAAAGGAGTGCAACCCCACACAGCCCCCGCAACCCACTACACTACACCTTCTCACCATACTAACACGATATGGAACACTAAACCCAAACTCCTTTCCTAATAACACTAACAGCTAAACACTAACTAAACTACAATATCCAACAGCCAAGTTAACACTAAATAAGTATTTATAACACTAAAATCTATGGTAAAGATTAGGATATGCTAATGCTATATGCTAATGCTGAACTACCGCTAACCGTCCTACACTCGCTTGCAAATCCAACTCCCATCTCGCCACAAGGCGTGGCCGAGACGCTCGATGCTTTTATAACTTTGACACAGAGCTGCTACGTAGTACTCTACTGGTTTACGTAGTATCTTTCTCTTTAGCCATTGGCTAAAATTTATTCAAAATGACTCAACCTCTATGTTTTAAGCTGAAGGTGGCGCTATGCTGTGGTATTTAGGCAGAATTTTTAATTTTTAAAGAAAATGTACCAAAATGCTAAAATAATGAATACACACATTTAAAACACTATTAGACACTCATTTATACAGTTTATCAGCAAAAAAAATTTAATTTAGACGTTACTTGCTCTTTAAATGATGGTATTCTCCGTTTCTTTCTCTGGTTTGTAATATGGGATGAACCCTTTCTCTGTTTTTTTATATATATATAATAAAATCAGAAGTAAGATTTCCCATAACTCTAGCAGCACCATGTGAAACATCATATCTACCGCTTTTTAAACTCTGAACCGCTTAAATAACCTTAATTCCCTCCAACCTGACACAGCCAATCAAAACAACGGAAGATTCGATTTCGCCATGGAACAGAACGCGTCGACAGCTTTGCCGCTGGACGCTGCCGCGGATCGCCTCCCGTATGTCGGGTAATAAAAGTGACAGCGACGAATTTCGCTGATTGCGGTCGTTTGTTGCCTCCCGTGTGTCAAGCCCATAATTCTGTGCAATGTATGTACATGTTTATGTTTATTTTGTGTGTAGTTGTACATATATCAGATAGCCAGAACTATTTTTATCTGCTGTAAACATGTGCAGTGTTGTATTGGGTTGTGCCACACATTGACTTTTATCATTTATACAAGTGTTTATTTCAGAAAAATACTAAAGTTTGTTATGGTTTTTACCAACAATGAAGATTTTAAAGAGCTATTAACTGAAAACTTGGCACACGTTTGATCCTTTAAAGTATAATACAACTCACCGGTCCTCAGAGGTGCACAGTTTTTCAAATACTCATCTGTCTCTGTTGGCATACATTAAGAACAGACATTTCCACAGAATAGCTGGAAAATGGATTAAACACTTAAAATACAAGAAATGTGAGCTCCTTAGAATCCAAATAACAGGAAAAAATAAAGGTTTGTAATGCATTTAATTTCTTTCCATCTTTGGTCAGTTTTTCTAAAGCTACCTCTTCGTACCATTGAATCTTTTTATTTTCCATTTGGCATCTCGCCAAACAAACTTGAACTTCTTGGGTGCCAATGTCAAATTAGTTTTAATAACTCTAATATAAAAAATTCCTTCCATGGTCACAGGCGGTCTTATTATCCACAAATGTGCTACTACTTCACCACTTAGGATGAGTGCTTATGAGAACCAGGGTCGACTGTACTCTGGTGTTTAATCCTGACCTCTGTTATCCAGTATGCTACATAATTAGAATAACAGTGTTTCCTCCTCCCTTTCTCATCTGAAGCCTTTTGCAAGATGCTGAGTCAGTCCTTTGGCTAGAACTCAATCAATGGCTGTTGAGTCATCTTTGCCATTGTTTTTGATTCATTCGTATTGAACACAAATGTTATTTGTGGTGCTAATTTGGTAGAGGAACTCTAGAGATTGAGTCTGCACATTGACAGGATTAATTAGGACTTTTTGATTTTAAAATGTTAATGAAATTCTTTTCCGCAGCTCTAAAGATTCCTCCTTTAAACCACTGAAAGGTTTTACTCTTATGGGATTTAGTTATACGCTTGACTCATTCTTGCGCATTCTCACTACAGAATTCTGTTGAACTTATTTTTCAGGATACCCGAGTGGGTACTTCCATATTCATGGTGAATGCCACCGATCCAGACCAGGGAACCGGGGGCAGCGTTCTCTTCTCCTTCCAGCCATCTACTCCTTTCTTTTCTATCGACGGAGCGCGAGGCATCGTCACTGTCACCAGAGGTCTAGACTATGAGACAACCACAGCCTACCAGTTGACTGTCAATGCCACGGTCGGTACACAGAATATTGTTTATGCTATAAACGTATCAGTCGGGCTTCTGAATAAAGTTTGTGTTTTTGCTTTTTCTAGGATCAAGATAAAGTAAGACCTCTATCCCAGCTCGCCAACTTGGCAATCGCCATCCTTGATGTCCAGGACATGGACCCTATTTTCACTAATTTGCCCTACAGCACCAACATACTGGAGAACACTCCTCTGGTGGGTGACTTCTTACCTGATAACATATTTTAACAAAACTGTGTAAAGTTGTCCTGTTTCCTTCAGCTCCATCAGTATACACACTTCTCTTTGTTTGGCAAGCCATCCTATATAAAATATAGTCTGGCCATGACCATGACCCATAGAGAGAGCTCGACCGTTGTCTTTCAAACTCTCTCCGCATGCTGTTGGACAGCAAACAACTTGATGAACTCACCGGTGCAGATGTCAGTCATCGTAGCAGTCCACCATACTCCGTCAAAGAAAACGCAAATCCATCCTTTTTCTGAATAAACTTAAGTATCTCCATCTGCTCTTAACTAAATATTCCAAAGTTGATGCCAAGGCCTTTTCAAACGAGCCAACGCCATCTTAGTTTTTTTTTTTTTTTTTTTACTGTCTAGATTTCTTGGCTACACTTTTCTATTCCAAAGGGTTCAAATGAAGGCAACTGGACTTATTTGGTTTCTTGAAGATGTTTCGCTTCTCATCCGAGGAGCTTTGTCAGTTCTGACTGGAATATGGGAGAGTCAAGCTTAAAAGCTGTCTATTGTTATTTAATGAGCTGAAACTGCTCTGGGTACCCCGGGATGGAGAGATGGGGTACCCAGAGTAGTTTCGGCTCGTTAAATAACAACAGACAGCTACAGCTTTTAAGCTTGACTCTCCCATATTCCAGTCAGAACTGACAAAGCTCCTCAGATGAGAAACAAAACATCTTCAAGAAACCAAAGAAGTCCAGCTGCCTTCATTTGAACTCTTTGGATTACCATGACTTGAATGACTGAGTTCACCAGCATACACTTTTCTATGATTATTATCTAAATTCATGGAGAGGAGGTTTTGTTGACTTGGTCTGTTTTTGTGTTTTTCTGTCCATTGGTTGTGGGTTTTATAAACCACTGGTTGAATTGTGTTGAATCAGTGAATAAATATCAGCTGATACCACAACTACATGACTTAAAAACCAAAAGAGATTTACAAATATTGAGTTAAAATTTGGTGTCATGTAAGATGATGGGGGATGTTCACTCCTCCAAGTGATGCTAGGCTTTGGTGTAATGAGAGAAGACTGGTTAAACCAGATTTAGATATTTCCTTTTCAGGTTTACACAAAGAACTCGAAGCCTTGGTACCTACATTCAGTGCTGCAGATGTGGCAAACTGTAATTACAGGTGGAAATTTACACTCGTCTGGAGGAAGTTAGGCTTCCAGCAAAGCTCACTTGGGAAACCTGTGAACTGCATGAATAGCTAAGCAGTGAGGCCTCACAATGACCTCACCTCAGTCGTTATTGTGGGTAGTTGTAATGACCATCGAATGCAGTGTCTGTTTCCATGTTCACTTTTATTCTCACTCCTTCGTCTCAGCCCCTTAACTCAGTACTCAGGTGGCTAATGGTCCAGCTATCGATGTTTCCACTTGCTGAGGAGGAATTATACACTGGGGCAAAATACTGTCTGGCCCTATTTCTATTTCGTACTCTTTCTATCACTCCATTTCATTCTGTCTCTCCTTCAGTCGCTCGCTCAATCCAGCTCGGCTCACACAGCCACTTGCTTATCCGTCGTCCCCAGCTCAATCGCGCTGTAGTAGAAATGTCAAGTGCTACATTTGCATGCATATTAACGGGGCATGACGGAGTCTCCCTGACTCTCTGATTCATCAACTGTCACCAGGAAGGTCACAACAGGAGTGGGAGGAAGAAGAGCTGGGGTAAGTGCGAAGGTCTAGGAACGTTTTAAAAAGCTGGTATAGAAAAAGCGATGTAGAAATAAACTGATGGGATGGTTACTAGGGATGGAGACATTTTTGAGTGGATTCCAGATTTTTCAGCAGCTGGATGTTAATCCGCCATGATACTGCCTTAAAGAGCTCCTGCCTCTAACAGAAGGGGGCAGTGTGTAATCCTGTTACAGGGACTATATAAGAGAAGGTCATGGCACCTGCTCATCTAATGTCTGGAATATGTTGCTGACTCCTTTTGACTGTTTAACAGGATTAAAACCAGTCCCCCCACAGAACCCTCCCCCCCACTCATCTTCTCTTTTTAGTATTTCATTACCCGGTTTGAACCTTTTAAGGGTTTTTCTTCTCCAACAGGCTTTAAATCAGGGGTAGAAATCTCCGGTCTTGAACCCTTTTCAGATAGACATTCTGGAATATGTGTGGACAATTCAGTCCGGTTTTTAACCAGAACTGTGTTTCCAGACTCACCACTTTTGTACCGGAACTTGTCCTTTTGACTGCCTTCACACAGCAGGGAAAAGTTCCAGATGTCTGGGGGGAGGATCAGACTTATGTTGAGCATAATTCTGCGCACACGAAGACACATAAGAGACCTGGATGATGAAGCTCAATGGTTAAAGGAATCACGGAAGCGGTGTGAAGCGGTGTGAAGCGCTCCGTCGCGCGTCTAGACGGTACAGTAGGAGGCGAGCCGCATGCTACAGGAGCGAGCTATCTAGGTGCGCACAGCGTCCCCCGGTCCCCTCCTCATCCCCCTCCTCCCTGTCCGGAACTCTACCTCACCAGTCTGAAGCAGCCACCTTGTCCGTAACAAGTCCGGACCTGTTACTAGGGGCGTCGTCCGGTTAAATTATGGAAAACGTTATCCGGGTGTTTGCATTCGGACACAAAGGTCTTACGGACAGAGTCCTGAACATTTCCATTTTTCATGGCCTGTCTGAAGGGGGCTCTAGAGAGCCGCTATCCAGCACGTTTTAGGGGTTTCTCTCCTTCAACACACCTGATTTTAATCTGCAGGTGATTAACAGGCTTCTGCACAGCTTGATGAACTGCTGAATTAAAAATCTGTGGAATTAAAAATCCAGGAAGTTGTTCCTAATTACAATCAGCAGTTTTATAATCATTTCATACTCTTCAAATCAGTAGATGGATTTTTTGATTTTAACAAATAAAACAAAAAAGTCCTAATTCTAATACACCCAGGCCCCCAATAAGTATATTAATCCTACATGGGTCTTAAAATTTTAGTGTTGTACCTGAGGTCAAATCTCTAATGGGCAAAAATGAACTGTGCAACTGTAATTTTTTTTCTGGGTGGGGGGTAACTGCTCAAGGACTGGGCTACCTGTGAGCGTTTTGGAATGGCAACGGGGCCAATGAGGCCTCACACTGCCCATTGGGAAAAGTAAGAATGATGCACGCTTTCACGTCCGCTTCCTAAAGTCTCCAAAAACACTAAGATTTGTTGCAAGTCTCCTCAGAAGAGTTGGTTTGAAAAGGGGTCTGAAAACCAACTAAATAGCATAACTTTTAGACACGCTAACGCTCGGGTGCAAACAGTTATTTTTTTATTAGTGTTGCCTGAATGGGTGTGGCTGCTCCAGAAGGCAGGCTGTGGTGAACTCTACCAATAAAAAGAGAGGAATCCCACTACTGCACAGAAATGTGTTGCATTAACTTAAAATAGAAAAGTCATCTGTTTTTCTGAACTAAAGTTGCACTCGAAAATGTGCAAAACAAGCTAGCTTTTAAACACAAACACGGTCACAGAAGTCTTACCCTTCCTGTCGGCTATCATCCCTAAGCCAACAACATTGACAGAAGAAATGAGATACCACTAACCAGTCTAATCTAGCTCCAAACGTCTTTTGTTATTTGTGACTTCCAATGGTGGTTTTCTTTTTGGGATGTTAGTTTGTCCTAAAGTTGATATTCTCTGATGTCATTGAGTGGAGAACCTCTCACACCAGTGGTGTTCTGTTGCTAAATACACTAGTGCAGTGCTTCCCAAACTTATTTAGCCGCGCACCCCCTTCTATGTCCCGACCATGTCGACGCACCCCCCAGCCCCCACATCAGGGCATGGCTATATATATATATATATATATATATATATATATATATATCAGACGTCAAGCTAAACAGACAGGGTTAAAAAAATTCCCCATCACTTTCATTTTTTAAATAGTAATTAATAAACATTCGATACCATTATGATTTCCTTTGATTTAATTTTAAATAAATATTTAGAGTGCCCAGGTAGAACATCAACAATGCGATTTAACGGTTTTCTTAAAGTAGGAACGTTTAACCTGTGCGGCCAGAGCGCTCTCCTTCCTTCTGCTCTGCGTAAACCTGAGCTGATCACCTACTTGTGCGTAATCAAATGTCTAAAGGGGAAAAGATGGAAAAGCCATGAGGTTCACTTTTGCCTCAGACCGACTTGCTGTTTTATGGTGTGGCTGAATCTGCGATCCGCTGCCACGCGGACTGGAATAACAAATGCTGCAACAGGGGTTGTAGTCATGTTCGGAGTCACTGGCTGGAGCGGACCCGACTTTAATACGTCATCCCAAAATAGAAGCTAATATCTTAATTTGACCTGGAATGAAAAATGTTATAAAACCTCTTAAACGTTTTTATCACAGAGGAGGCAGCACTCATTTCTGGGGCGCCGGAGTTTGCGCAGCGTGCGCTCTTATTGAATCTGCGTGTGTGTGTGTGTGCGCGCGCGGCACAGCTCCATGAGCCGCTCCAGTCACCGCGCCTCGTTATTGGCGCTATTTAAACCAATGTTGTAAAATGACTTCTGCCCAGCCCAGATGTGCTCACATGTGCACCCGTGAGCCGTGGTTCCGCTGGAACACGTCTGACCTCTGACAGACGCACTCTGAACTTCAGATCTTCAGCGCGCTGTTAATAGCCTGAATGGGAATCATTTCTTGTTATTTAGTTACATCCACAATGTTCTGTGTGTGCGGTTTACAATGTCAGAACACCTGCATGAGACAGGTGTTAATTACAATCTGCCAGAATGACTCGCCACCTTCAGATTCCTCCGACATCGTTAAAAATGATCAAATACGGAACATATCGGCGTGCGCAGGCCAGAGTGCTGAAGCTCGGCGCATTATTATTATGAAGCTAGGGCACATGTGGAGGACACACACGTGCGCGCAAAAATATACTTGTTTTCAATTATATTTATTGTGCCCACTTACATTTTCTTAGGCCCACCCACAAACGAGTTTCTGGCTACGCTAATGGTGACATATGACAGACTTCTCTGAGCTCCGCAGCCATTACACTTTTCACCTCGCGCACCCCCTAGCGGCAGCTCGCGCACCCCCGGGGGTGCGCGCACCACACTTTGGGAATCCCTGCACAAGTGCATAATGAGTGGAGGACCCAGCGAAGTGTGAAAGAGTGACGGTTCTGTGAGACATATGACCCTACGGTTATTTTTTTTTTCTGTCTACGATATATTTATAGCTACTATGTTAGAATGTTATTATGAGGCATGAAACAATCTTTTAAGCTAGCTTATTTTGCAGACTTTTCTAGTAGCTTTAATGGGATGATATCAATTCAAAACTGAATTTTTTGCCAGGGTTTTTACAGGATGATGTACTGTGCCTGTAGGCATTATGAACTGGCTAAAGGGGGTTTTCCATTAAAACCACCTCACCACGACTCACATTCCTTCAATTGGTAAATAGCCTGTATTTGTAAAGCGCCTTCTTAGGGTTCTACAACCCCCCTGAGATGCTTCACAGCACAATGAGTCATCCATCCGTTCACACACACATTCACACGCTGGTGGGGATGAGCTACGGTGTAGCCACAGCTGCCCTGGGGCGCAGTTATGGAGGCGAGTCCTGCCGAACACCGGCGCCACCGGACCCTCCGACCACCGCCAGCAGGTAAGGCGGGTTAAGTACAACCTTCCGATTACTGGACAACCTGCTCTACCTCCTGAGCTATGATTGGCTGGGGGGTGGAGTGTCTGGTTGTTCCAAAGTTTTCCACCTGCTGCTTCCCTTCTCGCAGCCTTTTCCAGGTTTAGAGTTTGACAAAAAGTCAACAAGTGAGCACAATGGGCAACATCATCACCATAGTTGTGGTTTTGTATGACTAACGGATCACTTTGCACTATGACAGCCCACTAGAGCCGTTTCTCAGTTGTAATGGAAAAACACCCCGAACGGTTTTTAGCTGAGTCCCATCAAGCTGCGTTCAGCAATGGAAAAAAGTTACTTTTACTTTGTTTCGGAATGGAAACACAGTCAAAAACTATGTTGATTGGATTATTACTAGTTTATCAAATTAGCAGAGACCCAAGGAATTTGCACCCGTTCATGCGGGAAGCCTCGTCCGGATGTGGCTGCGTACTCTAGCATCAGTTGGCAGAGGTTTATTTATTTGTTATCTTATGAGTTCTGAAAAACAGAGCTTTTAATTTTCTTTCAAGTGAATGCAAACTGCTTCCGTACTATTGGACCACTGTATTGCTCCAAGTTTGAGTCGGCCATAACTAGAACGTCCTGGCCCACTTTAGCTCCATTTAAAACGGCCAGCAGCACTGCCGGACAAGTGATGACCCACTAGCGTGTCATTTACAGCTTACACGGTTTAGGGGTGACGAGAGACGAGGTGGCATCGTTAGTGGTCAGCTCACGACTTTTACACATCAGACATGATTTTCTGTCACATCTCGTCCCACAAACATTCGTTTATTCACACAAACTCATTTGGGGGGGGGGGGTTAATAATCCACTTTCTTACAGTCTGTTTATTTTTTTCACTCTTCTTTGTACTCTTGAGCCGATCAACCTGTCATCTAGGGAAAAGTTTGTCAAGCAACTAGAAATATATATTTTTTATTTTTAGAAAGGAGAAAGTCTGAGGTTTTTAACTGTTGTTGCTGTCAATCTATGCTTGAAGTGACACTAAAGCCCCTTCCAGGACAAACACACAGTTTGCCTGTCAAATCAATGAGAAGGAGACCGAAGGAGAGAGGGTGGGGGTAATGCACTGTATAGCAAGGATGGAGGGATGAAGGGTGTGTGCGTGTGTGTGCGTGTGCATGTGTGTAAGAGGGAGGGATTGTGTCTTTTGATGGATGATTGAACATATTCCACTCGTATGGACAGCTGGAGAATATTGCTCACATTACTTCAGCATCACTTCTTTTTTTTCTTGTACATCTTCATATTCTGTATTTTTCCCTACATTTTTCTGATGGGTGTGTGTGTGTTCATGTACGGGTGTGTGTGTGTGTGTCTCCTCCTCGGGTGGTGCATGGTTAGAATCAGTCTCTTTAAAATGCTTGTAATTGATTCTGCTGTAATTGTTGGGTGACAGGAGATGCTTTGGCAGAAATGGAGCACAAACTTGTCTTAGACACAATTTGCGGGATCAATGGGAGGCAGCCCCCTTTGGGTGTCTGTGAGAGGGCTGACAGGGGAGAGCGTAAGGGGGGGAGAGAGAGGAATGGGCTTTCACAGCAGCACAGGGGGTTTTAAGCATCGCCACCGTGTCTGATTGAAGCATGGAGGCTGAGAGTGCAGCAGATCAAAGACGTTTCAAATAGCTTTCTTTCTCTCTTTTCTTATAAAGCTGTGATTTTTTTCCCAAGTACCAGTCTTATTGGCACAGCAGGAGAGTTTTTGAACAATGAAAGTAGAAATAAACAGCAATAACATTCTGATGTCACACAAAAACAAAGAAAAACGGTTTCAGCAGCACCATGGTGTAGTGTTAATGGGTTTGGATTTTCTTATGTAAAAAGTACAACTTTGATTCGTAGCCAGAAATGCGTCCAGTGCTGCAAAATATCACGTTTATTCTGTTTTTACTGGTGTGTCACACCTAGGTTTTTAGATCACCAAACAGTATTTTTAATATCAGACCACAATAATTGTATTTAAAACAAAATGTAGTTTTTGAAATTATGATTTTATTTATTAAGGGGCATAAAGCTACCCAGATCACCCCAGCCTGATATGGAAAATGCAATAGCTGGTTAAAACAGAAGCTACTCCATGTTTGTGACGACTGGTAATGAGTCTCTCACACCGCTGTGGAGGCGTTTTCTACCAGTCTTTACAGAACTGTTTGAAATCAGCCAGATTGGAGATTTTTCCAGCCTTAACGGTCTGTTTAAGGTCAAAAGTCAGATGTTATCTTTCAGGATGCTCTGCTAGAATGCATGGCTCCATAAGTCACAGCAGGGGGTCCAGGTCCTGAAGCAGCAGAGCAGCCCCAGACCATCACACTACCACCACCATGTCTGACTGTAGCTATGGTGATGGTTTAGTGTTCGTTTCCCTCCAGATGGAAGAAAAAGTTCTGCTCTTGTCTAATGAGTCTACATAATATTCACCCAAATGTCTTCGGGATCTGATAAATCAGATGTTTGGATGTGAGACGTGTCTTTGTGTTTTGTATGATCAAAAGAAATTCTGGCCTCAGAGCTGCTCCATTGATGCCCTTAGTGACCCCATCACTTCCTTATTCTGTGCCATATCAGGGGGGTAACGATAATAACAAATAAAAGTTGAGTAATGTGAATTATGAGAAGGAATCGGTTCTGGGACATCCCGCGGGCCGAAAAAGGCGTGTAATCGGTGTAAGCTAGTGCACATCAAAGTTAGTCTCTTAACGATATAAAGCGTCATTATTGGAAAAACTCAAACACAACGGAGGGGGTGGGGGTGGGGGGGGTCTTTAGGCAAAAATATCGTGAGGTGATCTGTACACAGAAACATAACTTGTCACAAAAATAATGGTGTGAAACATTCTGCTCAGTTTATAGCTTTTTGTCAGGCTCTGAATCAGGAAGTGGCTGCATGAGGCCAGGCAGCAGCCAGAAAGCTCTGGAGCAACCAGTGATTCCACGCCCTGGCCAAACAGCACCCAACAGTCACGATGTCGACCCAGGTCAGAGCACTTGGAACCACAAAGAAGCAGGGACTGAAAAGTAAAGGGAAAGTAGGTGGAAAATACCGAATTATGCTGTTGAAAAAGGCGACCAAACCAAACCGCACCAACCCAAGTCGCTGAGAAGTGGCTTTGGAAAAGGTCTATTAGTGTTCTCGGTTCTTTTGTTTCTTTTGTCCTTGAATTTCTGTGGAATGATGCATGATTTGTTGCCTTTTGAGATCTTTTTGCCCTTTTCATGGTGTCAGACAGGTTCTGTTGAAGGGTCAGGTCTGGGTGTGGCTGGAGCTGAACTCAGCTGTGTGGCTAATCACAATCAATTCATGATTAAACGGGGGGGGGGGGGGGGGGGGGTACAGCCGCCACACAAGATTTGAAGAGCTGGATATATTACATCATGAGAAAGCTGTTTACTGATTACACGGTTTGTTTTTGTCTGATGTTGAAGTTTTATTTCCTGATCTGAAACATTTTAAGCAGAAAAAAATCTGAATCAGAAGAAATCTGTTAAAGGTAAATTCTCTGAACTGTGATTTTAATAGGTAGACATGTCTGTTGCTACAGCAGTAAAATTGGATGCTGGTTTTTATCAGCAGCAGCTTGCTGCGTTATTTATGCAGAGAAAAATGGCTTTGACCATTATGTGTTGTGTGTTTGTGTCTCTGCAGGGCTACGAAGTGCGGAAGTTAACAGCCCACGACCAGGATCTTGGCTCGCCGAGACCAGTTGCCTATACCATCGTCTCAGGTTTGAGTCACATAATCAATCTGACATCCACGGCACAGAGAAGGCGATCAATCCCCTCTTATCATCATTCTGCAGCAATAATAGACCAGTTCCATCAGAGGAGGCGAGAGGGGCTGCCATCAGAAAAAAGGCTTGGCCATATATTCTTATTAATCCCAGTCTTAGTTATGCACAAGTCAGCTTTCATTTATTGTTTTTTTTTTTTATTCTGAAGTTGGCTCGCTTCATCAAAACAGGATTATGATTTATCAGAATGACAAATATCTATATTTGGCAACAAAAAATAAAAGTGACACAAATCAGAAAAGTCAAATCCAACGGTCCTGAGATGAGTTGTCGAAGCTTATGTCCGCGCGCCGCGTTGATTCACCTCATGTTGATGTTAATAAATCTGTGAGTTTAACTTTGAAGACGACTGTTTGTGTGGCGCTGATAAGGCTCTAGCTGTGTTTCTGCTTTAATACTCATCAACTCTGCCAAGAAAATCATGTTTATGCCTGCAAGTGACTTTGATGATATGGCAAATTTTCATCAACGGATTTTCATGAAAGTTGGGAAAAGTTATTAGAAGCCCTGAGAAATATTTTGCTCTTGATGTAGGTAGAAACTTTTCAGATAAATGTTTTGTTATCGAACAAGTTTGAGAGAAGCCAAAAGAATCCCAGGAGGACTTCATTTTTCTATGTCCTGCATGTTAAACACGGTTCAGAGTTGGCGTCATACCATAGCTTCATACCATTGATTCATTCTGTTCCCCAGATTAGAGTCTAAATATTAAGGATTAAACAGCTGGTTCACTGGGAAACCTTTTTTTTTTATTTTTATTTTTTTGCTTATGTCACTCTGAGTTTTTCATGCATACTGTAGTCTCCTACACCTATCTCCTGCATTAGCTTCTGATAGAAAACAGACGGTGAAACTCTAGGATTAGAAAAACCTGACAGATCTATGTCACACTGTCACTTAACATTCATGGATTCACCCATCTGGACTCACGACGGGGAAGACTGTTGTTGTTTTAGGGTCCAGGAAACAGCAGAGAACATCTCAGCTAGTAGAAGCTAACCGTTTGCATTAGCAACTCCACCACACAGCAGAACTCCTCAAGGTTTGTGTTATGTGTGGAGATAAAACCTCAACGTTGCAGAGCAAACAGTCAGTGTTACGTCCCTCAGCTCGCTAGGAGTGATGAGGAAGAGGGAGTAAAAGATGTAGTGAGTAGGATTAATAATAACCAAGTAAATGTGTCTCCAACAAAGGATTTTATTTAACAAACACAAAGAGCCTATACAAACAAAAGGGAAAAAGACCAACATAAAGCACCAAGCCAAAAGGGCTGGGAGGAGGAAACTAACTGAAATATTCAATATATACACAAAACCCTAAATTTAACAAGAGACGTCCTGGTAAGCAGAGACGCTCGGGGGAAATCCAAAAGGGGAGTCGAAGGCCCGTCCAAAGTCGAGGTTACCAGAAATCCTAATGAACAAGAGCCAAAAACCACTAAATCACCGAAGTATCACGAAGCTAAACACACACACACACACACACACACACACAAGCACACGAGGAGAAGAGAGAAGTATGAACACCTTCCTGCCCACACTTCCCTGTACCTTCTCCCAGACCGAGGGCAGGAGAGCAGCTTTTAACAGCTGTCAAGAGATTATCAGTAATTGCAAACAGCTGGGCACTGGGAGACGGAGGAGGCAGAAGCCACTGAGGCCATCTTGTGGCCGAAAAGGGGCAAGGCACGTAACAGTCAGCGTTAGTCATGTTGCTCTTAAGCCGGGCGGACACTGTGCGACTTTTTCACTCGCAGCGTTCAGCTTCAGCTCAAACTGTACGACCCTCACAGGGCAGATCTCACGAGTCAGGCGCTCACACTGTACGACCCAGTTCTCGGATGCGACCTGACTGCTCACACTGTACGTCTGGTAGCAACACGTCGGCCCTAAAAATTTGCTAAAAATAGCAGTTTTTACACAACACGTCAGACTTTTTTGTCTTGTTTTGCTGTTGTCCTTCGGGAGCGCTGCAGGAGGACACACAGGGATTTATGGGGGTTGGATGAGGAAAACGAAATAAAGAAAGTAAATCTGTGTTTTGTGATCAGTTTAATTTGACATGAACACGACAAACACACTTTCTTGACAATCTTTGCGAGTAAAAAAAGTGTAGAAACAAAAACGAACAGCGTGTGTTATTAGGGAAATAGCGAGCGACGTTGATGCAGGATTGCGCATGCGCCGTGAGCGGTTCTGGTACTTTTTGGGTCGCAGCTGCTCGCAGCGCCGTTTCAACAGTGCGATACCCTCACGAGGGACGAGCGAAATTTTAAACACACCAGAAGTCCGTGCGACCTCACGACTGCTGATCGGCAGCTGGTCACGTGGTGTTAATCGCCTCTCGTAACCTCCTGTACACTACACGACCGCTCGGCGCAAAACTCGCCCCGATGTCGTGGATTCTCGCACGACTGGAAAATCGGCTCAAAAAAGTGAAAAAGTCGCACAGTGTCCGCCTGGCTTTAGCCTATCAGAGGAGAGATGTCCAAATATCAAGAAGGAAGACTCCAAAAACCTGCTGTCTGAAGCTACTTTCCTCTCCAGCTGACTCCTACGTCCTCAAACAGGCGCACCAGAGCTTGTTTTCCCCAGAGGATGAGTTAGAATGCATTCATTCCTACTAGAGACCACAAATGTGTTAATAGTGAGTAAATTTGATCTTTAAGTGTTTTTTCTAGTGAAAGCAAACAAACCTCATTGGGCTCCATTTAACATGTACAGTAGTAACGTTTATCTTATATTTTTTGAGTGTTTGTAGTTCAGTAGTTATTTTTTTAATTGTTTATTTTAGCGCACGTTTCAGAAGAAATATAAGGACCGATATGTGCTCTATACGAAGGGTGGGGAGTCCTGGGGCCTCATGTGTCAAACGTTTCTAGAAAAATTTCTAAATTCCTACCTATCAACGAAATTTTCAATGTTCGTACGAACGGTCAAAACCCGATTTAACGTACGCGCGTTCATCCGCACTCGTCTGATGATAAATCCCACCTATGTGTGCCCAGGTGCTCATGTCCGTTCTCAATCATTTACATACAGGAACGCCCTCAATTAGCCATATTTGGTCACGCTGCATCGTCAGCACGTGAGGGAATTCCCTGCGTTCTACCCGGAACAAAAGAAAGAAAACTTTGTAGCGAGATCGAGACACTGGCTGCAGATGTGCAAACGAATCAAACAAGTTGCAAAGGTTGTAAACGTGGTGGAGAAGTTCCTGTCAGGAATAAATAAATGTGAGGAATCGTAGAATAACTGGTTGTCATTTACATTTTACCTTTAAGGAGTCGTTCTGGATGGAGTTAGTCTTATTTGGAAATGTCTGAGCAGCTGTCATTCAGTCTGGTTACCTTGACAACGCACGTGTGATCGGGGAGCAGAAGAGGTTCTGGGGGTTCTCGTAGTTGTAAAATAGAATATGGACTGGAATCAGATTTAAGCGATTTAATCTGTTGTCCACAAACGGTCCCAAATCCCAGCATAGCTCCAGATGGACCTTCTGTGAGTGCGCTCACCGAGACGCGTTTACTCCAGAGAGCACGCTCTGACAAACCCTTAATAATGATATAGAAACGTTCTTTTACCTAACGATTCCCAAGCAAAATCACGAGGCCTTTCACAAATAAAAATCTGACATAATTAAATTACATTTTAAATATTATTCATTGATTAAAAATGATTTAAAGCATCATAAAATGGGGAGAGCAACCATAATGATTACAAAAAACACGAAATCCATTCTACAATGTCAGACTCCCGTCGGGTGTTGCAGCACCAGTTATGTGACTCAGCTGTTTTTCCACGGAAATATTTATTTGTTGGGTAAAATAATTAGTGGACGAGGAACATGTGTGGATGGCTGAGACCATCAGTGTTGTGGTTCCCCTGTTCGACCACTAGATGCTGTTCCTACGCATGGTCTGAAGCGTTCTTGTGTTTAGGAACATTTGCTAGCACAGGTACGGAATGATGATTACCACACAATGCGTAATTAGTTCCTACGCACAATATTTGCACAGATCTGTGCGTAAGTACGGTTGATGCCTGAGGCCTTGTGTGTATTTTCCCCGGCGACAGGGGGCAGTAGATACCTAAATCGTTTCAAGCAAGCAGTATTTTTGTATTGGTTAATGGCCTGTATTTGATATAGCGCCTTCT
>NC_091752.1:5011374-5126374 GCF_043380555.1 Nothobranchius furzeri
TACTTCCAGTAATTTATTACCGTCGACACGGTAATAAGAAGTAATTCAGAGCCTGACAAAGAAGTAATTTATTCCGGAACTGCGCTGCTCTGGGTGGCTGCATGTTGGAGTAGCTCTGTTGACTATATGTAAGTTTTGCCTTTTCTTGGGCATTTTTTCTTCTAGTTTCTCAAGAAAAACTGTATTTTTTTGGACATTTTACTTTTCTGTTTCTGGTGCTGTGAGGCTTGGGGGATTTTTACTGCTATTTTTTAGCTTTTCTCACTTTTTGAGCATTTGTTATGATGCGTAACCATGGCTACGGTCTGGTTTACAATCAGGAGCAGCTGATTAACATTGGAAAGGCTGAAATAATACCTCAACTGAAGCCACAAAACCCAAATGAGCTAAAAACGCAAGAAGCGTGGATGCAGAGCGGTAGCAAAACAGAGACAGAGAAAGAGGAAATTCAAACCATCTCTTCCATCGATCATAATGGGCAATGTGAGATCACTGACCAACAAGATGGAGGAACTCCAAGCCCTTTCAAGGACTCAGCCAGAGTTTCGGCAGTTTCTGAACCGCTGGAGGAGATAATGCAAAGAAGGATTCTCCAGAGAATCAAGAAAATGATGGACAACCCTGAGCATTCTCTTCACAAGACTGTCCGACAACGGAAGAGTGTCTTCAGTCAGAGGCTTCTTCAGTTTGGCTGCAACACTGACCGCTACTGGAGATCCTTCCTACCAACAGCCATTGTAATATACAATAACTCTTTGATGACTTGATTATTATTATTATTCTGAGCTACTACAGCAATCAATTTCCCTCTGGGATTAATAAAGTATTTTTGAATTGAATTGAATTGAATTGAATTAATTATTAGCGCCTAAATGTGTGACCTGTCAGCAGCTGCTGTAGAGATCTGTGTGTTTCTTTGTTTCCATGGTTCATTCTTATTTAGGACACGTATAATAGTTTTGTATCCTAGGACGCCTTAAAGTTATATTCCAACAGATGTTGTCCAAGCGTTCTACTAGGATAAGAGCTGACTTGTGTAAAGAGCTGCTTCTCAGCTCTGCTGCAATAATCGTGTAAAAAGCAGCAGAATGGGCGTCAGCGTCTCGTCTCACGGGATGTAGGGACATCCTGTTCAGATCAGTCTTGTCTCTCTTCATTTCTCCTCTTATTGCATCACCTCCATATTTGAAAATTAGACTTAAGTTGTTTAGCCTATCTTATGAATTATTTGAATCTGTACACAGTGACGTCTTCCTTGTGCAGCACTTTGAACTGTGTTTGGAGACGGTCAGTAACCGTGAGAGATACAGCTCAGGTGAACATTGTGGGCCCTGAAAAGGACGACTGGCCCCGTCTTTGAGCTTCCCGCAGGAAAGAGGTCAGACAGCCGTGCCATTTCCTGCCTGGACAGTTTGATAAGTAGTAAAGGCGATTACGTCCCCGCCGTCTTCCTTTCTACATGTATCTTCATCCTACAGCTCTGCTACACCCTGATGCTCCTATTCCATGCTCCTACTCCCTAACTTGCATCAGCAGGCATGCTGTAATACGGCCAAGCCTAATACCTCTAATTCTATTGGGACCCGTTATTGTTACCGCGCTGTGAGCGGGATTTCTCTGGGTTTCAATTAGACGCTCTGAGGCGCTTCGTACTGTGCTGCTATGTAATCTCTCAGAGGGGAGAGATTAGAGTCTCGGGAACAACGATCGTGGCACAGAAATAAGTTTTGTGGTGTCTGGTCGAGTCTAACGGTCGAGTATAATCACGTTCACGTCCAGACCTCACCAGGTTTCCACTAACAGTGAATTTTGCACTAAATCAAGATAATAAAAAAATTGCTGTTTTTAAAGAGCAAGTCACCCCCAAACCAAGTTTTTTTAGCTGATAAACTATACTAATTAATGTCTAACTGTGCTGTATACATGTGTAGTCAATCATTTGGCACTTTAGTGCATTTTTTTTTTCGTGTCCTGTCTGGCTGTGAAGCAAACAGAATTGATGTCTGAATGCCGGTGACAAGCCTTACAGATTTACTCTCAGGTGGAGCATCAAAGTGTCTGCTTTTAATGTACTTAAAACTTTATTGTTGTTGTTTTTGAATGCTTTGTAATTCCGAACAGACACGGAGTCAGAGGTGAAAGAGAAAGGAAGAGATGGGGGGGGGGGGGGGGGGGGGGCAAACATAAACAGTCAACGATGAACAAGAGTGCTTCTAGACCTGCAGAAGGGGAAAAAAGATAAACAACACACAACAATACAACAGGAGCAAGCTGTCACTGTGTCAACCTGATGAGGAAATATAAAATCAACATTGTTTAACTAAACAATCACACGATAATAAACCACAGTGCATTTAGTGCCAACCACAGCCTTAAGGCATGTGTTGAACATGCCCAAGTCCATACTTATGAGAGCATCATGTGAGCACCTGTGTGTGTACACGTACTTGTTTATGTAAGGATTCTCTATAGGAGCGTCCAATAGAGAGTGTGAGGGGCCACAGATCTGCCCCCCAAAGATGTGCAGGAGATGGAAGGAGCTCCAAGTCCCAGAGATCAAGGAGCTTCCCCAGAGCGCAGGGACCCCAGGGAGACTGTAACCAGAAAAGCCCCTGCCCCCCTCAAGAGGCACAGAGAATCGCCCCGGGGGGCCACAACCAGCAGCCGGCAGAGTCCCGGGAGATATCAGCGGCAAGCCCACAGGCTCGCACCCACTAGCCGGCTGAGCCTGGGACCCAGCAACCCGGGACCCAGGGGCGGCCAGCCCCGCCAGGGACCCAACAGAGCCCAGGGACCCAGATCCCACCATGCAGCCACCAGGATTGATCAGGCAGACGCCAAAATACTTAAACCCCCTGACCCGGGAGCCACGAACACTCAGGCAGACCAAGGCACCGCACCCCACACCAGGAGAAGCGAGGAGTCAAAGGCCCCACCTGACATATAGAGTCATACACAGACACAGTCACACACTCCCTCCCTCATGCTCCCCATACACACCCTATTCACTCTGGCCCCGATACTGCTGCACATGGGGTACAACCGTTACCGGTTCCCAGAGTTCGACCCTTTCTGCTGGGGTGCTGATGAGCACATTTTAGTTAAAATTTAAATAATCTGCCTAAAACTGTCAGTGTTGTGCCGTCGTCAGGTAAAAAGTCTGCACTACATTTGAATTTAAATCTGACATCGCTATTGGCTAAGAAGTACACAATGACATTAGATGGTACATTATGATGTCACAATGTTGTTGCGAGCCTGTGTGTGTGTGTGTGTGTGTGTGTGTGTGTGTGTGTGTGTGTGTGTGTGTGTGTGTGTGTGTGTGTGTGTGTGTGTGTGTGTGTGTGTGTGTGTATTAGCGGCTCCGCCCTCTCTGTCTGCCAGTCAACATCATTTGTTGCATTTTTCAAACATGAAGTGGGAGTGGAGTAATACTCTGGTAGGGGGTGACTTGCTCTTTAACTCTTTGCTCATCATCTCACAAATGCTGTTTAGTCACAACAATATGAAATTGTTTTGAAATTTGAAAGACGAATATTGTTTGAAGTTAGGATTTTCATGTGTCTGGAAACAAACTGAAACATTTTCTGTTTCTTATTTTTCTCTCTTTGCATCAAGCGTGTCCAAAATGTGGCCTGGGGGCCATTCTCAGAGTGATGTTGTGTTGCCCCCACACTCTAAAAAATGAAATGTTGAATTTGCTCAACCAAGTAATGCCAGCTGGTTCCATTAAACCTAGCTGCTTGAAGGTAAAGAGTATGTAATTTTAAAAGTAAACATATTTCACTCTACCTTTAAGCTGCTGTGGTTGTCAGTTATTCTCCTTCAACCCCCACCCTATGAGCACATACGCTCCACCAACTTCACCAGCTAATGGGGGATTTTTTTTCTTCTGACCGTATTCAGTTAATCCAGGTGTAATTCAAGAGCAAGTCACCCCCTACCAGAGTATTACTCCACTCCCACTTCCTGTTTGAAAAATGCAACAAATGCAGTTGCCTAGCAGACCGAGAGGGCGGAGCCGCTAACAAATACACACACACACACACACACACAGGTTCACAACGACATTGTGACATCATAATGTACCAGCTAATGTTCTGGGGTACCTCTTAGCCAATAGCGATGGCAGATTTAAATTCAAATGCAGTGCAGAGTGTTTACCTGACGACGGCACAACACTGACAGTTTTAGGCAGAACATTAAAATTTTAACTAAAACGCACTAAAGTGAAAAACTAGTGACTACATGTGTCTGCAGCACGATTAGACACACATTTATATAGTTTATCAGAAAAATAAGTTGATTTGGGGGTGACTTGCTCTTTAAGGCTTTGTTGTATTTTCTCATCTTTTTCTACTGTCCGCCATCTCCAGCTCTGGCGCCTCGGCTGTTTTTCGTCAGCTCGATGCACTGGTCTGCTTCTTCTACTGGGTGAAACAGGCAGCCTGTTGATTAGTCTGAGCGCTGCTGCCACCTAGTGACTGGTGGCTTGTTTACTGTTAAAGCATGAAGACGGACGCTAAAATAATGGATTCTCGTTTGTGTGTCCCCACTAATTAAGAAGCAGTTTTTTAGTGAAACCATTTGACACAACTTGCTAAATTCAACATTTAATTTCTTAGAGTGCAAATGCATTGTTAGAAGGCTGGAACTTTATCTCGTCAGTAGACTGTTAGTGTGGATCTACACTTTTAACATTTTAATGTTTAGATATTTACTTAAATATCTAATTTAGGCCTTTTTCCATTATTTAAAAATCACATTTTTGTGTCCCTGAGGGATTTTACTAGTTTGGCCGTTGTCTTGAAGGTTTTAGACACAGCTGCTTTACATCAGTCAGAATATGCAAGAAATGATTGACACAACTTTTGGGTGTGATTTGGAAACTTTGGAAACGAAGTTGTAGGGATGGGTACCTTTGACATTTGAATCGATCCGGTACTAATTCCCGGTACCTACGAGTCGATACCGGTACTTAACGGTACCAATTTTCGATACTTTTGAGTGTTTATTATTTTAATTCTCTTTTATAATTAAATATATATTTTTCTCAATATATAACCATATATGATAAATATCACGATAAATAACATACAAGTTTGTATTTTAACATCGTCCTTGTAGTTTTATAAGCTGATAATTAAACTGAATCAAACATCTTTACTGTGAACTAAATTTACTGTGTATCTTCATTCCTTTTGCCGTCCTTTTTCATTTGATTTTTCCTACTGGGAAGTTAGAATTTCCGAGGAGAAAGCGAACGCACCATTAGCTGGTAACAACGGTGGCAATGGAAGCTAACATATCAAGTTAACGTTATCTTTAACAGTTTATTTAGCTGCTGGAGCAGATTAAAACGATGATGCCTCAAACTTAGATCGTTGTCGCTGGTTTTACCTTCACCCATTCACCCGTCGCATTTAGTAAAGTAAAGCCAAACTTTAGAGCGCGTTCATGTTCTTCTAGTCGGAAATTCGGAGTTCCGAGGAGAAAGCGAACGCACCATAGCGAAACGGAAGCTAACAAATCAAGGTAACGTTATCTTAAACATTTTATTTACCTACTGGAGCAGATTAAGATGAGGATGTCTCACTTAGATCGTTGTCTGTCGCTAGTTTCATCACCCAGTTACCCATCACATTTAGTGAAGTGGACCCAAGTTTTAGCGTGCGTTCTTTCTACCATGCTTGCTCTGTTTACAACGGGCTCGCAGGGACCGGCGACATAACGCTCTTGCGCATGCGCAACTGTCTTGGCAGTACCGAAACGAGGCACCGTTTGAAATGACGTGAATCGGTGTTCGGTCGGTACTATGGAATTCGGTCGGTACCTTAAAAAGTACCGAATTCGGTACTCATCCCTACGAAGTTGTGACTGACTGGAGAGAAGAAAGAGAGGTGTAATGCATTCCGATTTATTTATAAACCGCAGTTACAAACAGCATGTCAGCAGACCAAAGTACAGTACAGGTAAAACATAAAGTGTGTGTAAATTAGGACATAATTAAAACCATTTTGCATGATGTGAACTAATGTCATACAAATGTGATTTTTTTATTTATTTTTTATTTTTATTTTTGCAGTTTTCAAATCAAATCAAATCAAATCAAAGCTTTATTTATAAAGCGCCTTCCGCAACCCTGTCAGGAAGCCCAAAGCACTGAACATGGTACAGTTGTAGGTAAATAAATTGAATAAATCAACAATAAAAGCAATTCAAATTACAAAGTAGAAATTACAAGATAGAAGAAACATTGTGGTACAGGACAAATGTGTGAAACACATTTGGATTGAGTGGATGGATAGAGTGAACCAATGAAAACTGTGAAATAAATTCAACATAAAAGAGGGCCAAAATCAAACACATTCAGGAAACGCCAAGCGGAGGAGGTGTGTTTTTAGGCGACTCTTAAAGACTGGCAGAGGTGGGGACAGCCTAACTGAGGGTGGCAACTGGTTCCAGAGTGACGGTGCTAGGACTGAGAAAGCCCGGTCCCCACGAGTACAACACCTAGAACGAGGGACAGTGAGCAGGCCTTGGTCAGAGGAACGCAGAGCGCGTGATGGGGAATGTTTGTTCAGGAGTGTGGCTAGATAGGGAGGAGCACCACCCTGGAAGAAATGATAAACAAAGACGAGTATTTTGAATTGTGCATGATAGCAAACTGGAAGCCAGTGCAGGGAGGCCAGAACCGGACTGATGTGGTCCCGTTTCCTGGTCCCAGTCAGGAACCTGGCGGCGCTGTTCTGCACAACCTGTAGGCGACGCAGTGATGACTGACACAACCCTGCATATAGAGAGTTGCAGTAGTCAAGCCGAGAAATAACAAAGGCATGCAGTACCCGCTCCAGGTGGGCTCTCGACAGCATATGCTTGATTTTTGCAAGGCGTCTCAGGTGAAAGAAACTGGACCAGATCACAGAATTGATGTGAGCATCAAATTTAAGTCCTGCATCAAGTTTCACCCCCAAACTGGTAACAACTGGTTTTGAGTAGGGAGAAAGAGGGCCAAGATCAACATAACGATCCACATTCCTGCTGTTGGGGTGAAAAACAATGAGCTCTGTCTTTCGTCGTTTTCTCGTTACATTTTCACAAGAATCAATTTGGTGTCATTGCAAGTGAAAATGTTTGTATTTTCTTGCAGATTTGTGTCTAAAGAGTCCGTACCAGTCGGATTTTGGTGCGAGGCTGGCCTGAAGGCAGTTTGAGCTGTTATGGTTGAAGGAAACTGGATGTAAAAATGACTTTCTGTGCATAAGGATCTGATGTTACAAGCAGGATCTCACCAGTTCCAGGTGGCGTTTGTCTCACCAAGCAGGGGCATCTAGTGTGCAAAAAGAGAGAGCATTGATGTCCTTGATTTTTTTAAGATCAGCCTTTGAAGCTCGCTGACGTGTTGTGAAAAGCTGAATGGTGGCAGAGAAACACCCGCCGGGCTATTATCACTCCATCTAACTTACACGTGTGCACCTAAAGCTGTCACGCACCGAACGTGTCGACGGCGAGTCTGTGCACAAGCGAGTCGACAAGCCTGATAAGCTACTCGGTAAAACTTTGAAAAGTGTCATTTTAAAACAATAATTGATATCACATCATTAATTTGATTTGCCTGCAGGCGTCATTTTTAAAAGTGACACTAATTTGTGTACATTTAGTAAAATATGCTAAATCGTAGCCTCCAGACTCGGAGCACTGGCTGCATGCCAGTTCACGTTACTAGAATGTTCCAGCGCCCCCGTAGTGTTGTCACAAATGAGAGGAAACAGTTGCCACTATCTTAGTCATGGCGATTACACTCGGAGAGCTCCTGTTGCCGCTGTCCTCAAAAGCTCAGAGGAAGTCGTCGTCACTTGTCGCACTCCCCGTTGAAGTCGTCAAATAAAAACAAAACCTACTTCTGTTCTCACGGGCAGACCCCACATAACTACGCAATTTCCACTTCTCTCTTCAAAAACACGCCCGCTTCACATTTTCCCTCCAGATCACTGCGCTTTTCTCTCTGCAAGTCCAGGAGAGCGTTTCAGTGACGAGATGAGTTGTTGCTTCACTGTTGACGACGGGAACGTGAATCAGTTTGTCAATAGGTAATATGAAATCTACACGCTCCTCTTTAAAGTTATGATTAGATTCTTTATTAGTGCAAAATTTAATTTAAGAACTTTCTATTGAAGATATTGCACACTAAGAGGAAATAATGGCTGATTATGTCCATCTGTGTGTGTGTGGGGGGGGGGGGGGGGTCTAGGCTTGTGGGCATTTATCTAAGTGTGTGTGTGTGTGTGTGTGTGTGCGTGTGTGTGTGTGTGTGTGTGTGTGTGTGTGTGTGCGTGCGTGCGTGCGTGTGTGTGTGTGTGCGTGTGTGTGTATGTGTGCGTGTGTGTGTGTGCGTGCGTGTGTGTGTGTGTGTGTGTGTATGTGTGTGTGCGTGTGTGTGTGTGTGCGTGTGTGTGTGTGTGCGTGTGTGTGTGTGTGTGTGTGCGTGCGTGTGTGTGTGTGTGCGTGTGTGTGTGTGTGTGTGTGTGTGTGTGTGTGTGCGTGTGTGTGTGTGTGTGTGTGGGGGGGGTCTAGGCTTGTGGGCATTTATCTAAGTGTGTGTGTGTGTGTGTGTGTGTGCGTGTGTGTGTGTGTGTGTGTGTGTGTGTGTGTGCGTGTGTATGTGTGTGTGCGTGTGTGTGTGTGTGTGCGTGCGTGCGTGTGTGTGTGCGTGCGTGCGTGCGTGTGTGTGTGTGTGTGTGTGTGCGTGCGTGCGTGTGTGTGTGTGTGCGTGTGTGTATGTGTGTGTGTGTGCGTGTGTGTGTGTGTGTGTGTGTGTGTGTGTGTGTGTGTGTGTGTGTTTGACAGAAAGAGAGAGAGAGAGAGAGTGAGCAAGTGAGTGCATTCAAGCATCAAGTCTGCTTTAGACAAAATCATGGCATGTTTCCTCATTTTCCAGTCCACTACTATTGGTAATGTGAGAGCATGGCTAATCCCCCGAAGTCTCAAATCACAGAATCAAACTCTGATAGTTAGCAGCCACACACACACACACACACACACACACACACACTCGCAGAGTCGTCGTCTTAGAATCCAAATATGTCTACGCGTTAGTGCATGGTTGATAAACAAAATTATAGCTATTAACTATCAAATGCGGATTGAAAGTTTGCAAGTTTTTAAAATTTTGCTTTAATTTTTTGTGCAACACTGCATGCAGCAATTTTCAACCCCGGGGGGTCTAATCACAGTGTCCTGGCAGATCACTCAAGAGCGCCTCCTGTCAGCAATTTGAATAGGATTATGTGGTTGTCTCTCATTGGAACCGCTGAGTCACTCAGTGTGATGTCAGACCGTCTCTTGGGTCATGCTCGTCACCGCAGAGCTGAGGTGGAAGGCCAGGCAGGGGGACCTCGAATCTAAAACCCTGTGCGTTATGATTGAAAGCAAATGCAAAACTCTGATTGTCCATGTGTTTGTTGGATTTATGGGTTTTCAGGTCGGTGTGTTTCTTTGCCAAGTGTGTGTCCAGTCGTGCAGGTAAGGGGATGACCATTAGAGGAGATTGTCGTTCTAGTCAGGTCAGTTGAAGCTGACGCAGCAATCCAGAGGCATGATGTAGATTACCGCTGGAACCAAAGAATATTTACCATCGTTTGATGCCTCCCCATCTTTTGTTGAAGGAAAAGAGCTGCTTCTGCTTATTTTAATGGTACATAGAAAGAAAGAAGAAAGAAAATCTTTTCTATACCTTCTCTCAAGATAAAAACCACGAGGCGCTTCACGAGAACATTTTTTTAAATGAAGATTTTTTTAAATGAGGGGAAAAATTTGTCATTTCAAAATGTGAGGAAAGGGAGAGAGAATTTTAAGAAAGAGGGAAATCAGTGGATCCCAAGAAAGGCGGAATAAGAACAGAACAAGGAGAGGGTGACGAAGGTCCCACAAAAGCCTGAACAGGTGAGTCTTCAGCTGCTTTTTAAAGGAGACCACTGAGTCCACTGATCTCAGGCTCAGGGGGAGAGGGTTCCAGAGTCTGGGGGCCACAGCAGCAAATGATCTGTCACCTTTGACCTTTAGCCTGGTGCTGCACAACCAGTAGGCTTTGATCACTGGACCTCAGGGACCTGCTGGGGGTGTAGGGACTAAGAAGATCACCAATGTAAGATGGTGCTTGTCCATGTAAGGCCCTATAGACCAGAACCAGGATCTTGAAATGAACCCTGAAGTTGACTGGCAGCCAGTGAAGCTGGAGGAGAAGCGGGGTGATGTGGGTGTGTTTGGAGGACTTGGTCAGAAGCCGAGTCCATGAATGTTAAGTGACAGTGTGACGTAGATCTGTCAGGATTTTCTAATCCTAGAGTTTCACCGTCTGTTTTCTATCAGAAGCTGATGCAGGAGACAGGTGTAGGAGACTATCTTCATGTTCAGCCTGCATGAAAAACTCAGTTACCCATTCTAATCAGAAATAATTCTTAAAAAATGTTTAAGTTGCGCACCTTTAACAGAGAGAACCCAGCAGCATGCATGGTGTGTAGAAGGCAGTAACTAACAGAAAATAAAGCGCTTATTAAACTTAAACAGAAGCGAGAAAGGCTGAGAACTGCAGAGCAACTTGTCACCCCAGTGCAGGATATTCTTTCTCATGTTTTCCTAAGTTGAAGGATGGGTTTAATATGAATTATCAGCAGCCGTGCACACCAAGTACATAATGTATGTTGTCATCTCAAACCTCTGAGAAATTTAGATATAAATCTCAAACATTTGCTCTTCAGCTGCACACTTAAAAGCACGATACAAGCTACACGTAATGAGCTGTGACTGGCGTCTCCCGAGTCACCTGTTCCTTCACCTTTTGGCCTCAACCCAGGCTGATTACCCAGAGGCTCTACACCCTTTACTGGCCTGCCACTCCTGCTCTGTGATGTCTCTTTTGTTGTAGCTTCCGTCCTCTCATTCCACAGCAAGTAGAGGGCATATTAGAGAAGAGAGTGGGAAGTGGAGAACACGGGTGTGGGTTAATATGTTGACCCGTAGCTGTTGTGCGCGGTGAACTCGCCATCAGAATGTGTTTTTCTAGAGTCTAGACCTTGTTCTTTGAACCTAAAAGGGTTTCTCTCACCCTGTGAAAATGTGTCATTGTTTGTCTTTTGTAGAAAACGAATTTGAAACCAGAAACATGGGTTCAAAGAATATTCATGTAGAGGTACTTGAGAAGAAAACCAGATATTCTGTTACAGAAACGGCTCACACAAGCCTCTAGTTTGGGTTTTTAAAAGGGACTGCTGGCATCCCCTCTCTCTCACATTTGTTTCTCTAGAAGAATGCACCAAAAAATCTGAAAAGTGATGCAGCATTAAATCAAAAGGCTATCCTCCAGTCCTCTGTAGTCCAATCCCTGGATCTTGAGCAGAAGATCAGCCTGTGCCTGGTGGTTTTGCTGGAGTGACATGGCTTCTTTGACACCCTTCTTGAAACCAGTCTATCTTCTAAATGAAGGAGCGCAATGCAACGGCTGCTCCCATAGCCTGCCTGAACCTGTTGGGCAGCGCTGTGAAGTTAGATTTCCTTGTTCCAGGATGCTGGTTCAATGGCAACGTTATCCGTGAAGCAGGGGCGGATCTACAAAATTATTTACGGGGTGGCAGAAGAGGGGCAAACTTTTTTCTAGGGTGGCAATGTGTATATATATATATATTATATATTAGAGCTGAGGAAAATAATCAAATAATCGATGCATCGGGATGCGGACATAAACGATTCTGCATCGTAGAAGAGTACGCCATAATCGATTATAGTGGAACATAGTTTTGTTTGTTAACGGCGGCACCAGCGCCGTATCCAAATCTGTCATAGTGAGCGTCCTCCACATTTACCTCCGCCTTAATGTGGTACTGCAGGGCTAAGCGCTAGAGTTGTCACCCAAGACCAAACCGGAACCGAATCAGCCCGACCGGTTCTGTTGGATTTGGGCCGTGAATTAAGTTAATTGAGCGGGTTGTCGTGCGGTGCGCTCCGCTCGCTCGATCAGCGACCGAGAGAGAGAGAGAGACTGTCTGCTCACACAAGAGAGACGATCGGAGGACGCTCCTCCAAACCGATGCTCCAAACACGCATTATTATTTTCATAATTTAGTTATTATTTCTCCTGGAAGCGCTCAGTCAGACTGCTTGTTGTAATGTAGGGAGATCCGGTCTTGGGGGAGGGGGCGGGGTCAATGACGGCGGCTGCCGCGTGATCATCGTCTGTCTCTTTTATGTAGGGGCACGGAGAAGTTAAAAGGAGAGAGAGATAGACGATAGAAGTTCTTGTTCCACTTTATTCTTTTGTTTCATGAAGATAAACTGATGTTAAATTCAGTTTAAAGAGAAACTGGGAGGAAGCTTTGGTTCATTTTAAGTTACAGGAGATCTTGTTTCCCATCTGCTCCTCCAGAGACAGCATGGACATGAGGGTCACATGGTGAGGGTCACACAGGACAGGTTAGTGGAAAGGTTTGTAGTTAGCTGGTTAGTGAAGGAGATCCATCAGCTGGGTAATTTAATCCTAATCCAGCCCACAGCCTTCTGCTGGTGTTATTATCAGAAAGAATAAAACACACATCTTAAATATTATAGGAAGTGTAGAATTTGTTTTATGTTTTATTATTTTCTGCATCAAACAGAACTTGATTCATTCTCCAACATTTCAGAAATGAACCGCTGGGTTCAAATGAAATAAACTAAGTCAAACATTTCATTTGGTGTTATTTCTGTCACCCTTCAACTGTGGCATAAATATCTGACTCTAGAGCTGCTCAGAGACATTAAACACTCATATATGAACCCATTATGGATTTTATTATTACATTATGTGTCCTGTAGATTTTCAGTACTTTTTTAGATTTTGTGAGTTTTTGCAAAGCGTGATTTTCTCAGCCTAAGGAGTGGTGCTGAACGAGGAAACAGATGTTTTACTTTGTTAAATCTTCTTAAATGTTTAAAATGTTTTGTCCTAACCTGTTGTGAATGGAGAGCTTTTGAGGGATGGCAGGTTGTGTCAATTACGTTTTTGATCAAAAAAAAAGCAATTATCTGACATCTTCTATTTATCGATGAATTCAAATCAATATGAAATAATCGTGATGCATCGTGATGCATCAGGATATCGAATCGAATTGAATCGTTGACCCAATAATCGTAATCGAATCGAATCGGGAGACAAGTGAAGATTCACACCTCTATTATATATATATATATATATATATATATATATATATATATATATATATATATATATGTATGTATATGTATATATATATATATATATATATATATATATATATATATATATATATATATGTATATGTATATATATACAGGTGCTGGCCAGTAAATTAGAATATCATCAAAAGGTTGAAAATATTTCAGTAATTCCATTCAAAACGTGAAACTTGTACATTATATTCATGCAATGCACACAGACCAATGTATTTCCGATGTTTATTACGTTTAATTTTGATATTTATAGGTGACAACCAATGAAAACATCAAATCTGGTATCTCAGAAAATTAGAATATTCTAAAGGCCAATGAAAAAATGTTTGTTTCTCTAATGTTGGCCAACTGAAAAGAATGAACATGAAAAGAATGTGCATGTATAGCACTCAATACTTAGTCGGGGCTCCTTTTGCCTCAATAACTGCAGTAATGCGGCGTGGCATGGACTCGATCAGTCTGTGGCACTGCTCAAGTGTTATGAGAGCCCAGGTTGCTCTGATAGTCGTCTTCAGCTCCTCTGCATTGTTGGGTCTAGCGTATTGCATCCTCCGCTTCACAATACCCCATAGATTTTCTATGGGGTTAAGGTCAGGCGAGTTTGCTGGCCAATCAAGGACAGGGATACCATGGTCCTTGAACCAGGTGCTGGTGGTTTTGGCACTGTGTGCAGGTGCCAAGTCCTGTTGAAAGGTGAAGTCTGCATCCCCATAAAGTTGGTCAGCAGCAGGAAGCATGAAGTGCTCTAAAACTTCCTGGTAGACGGCTGCATTGACCCTGGACCTCAGGAAACAGAGTGGGCCAACACCGGCAGATGACATGGCACCCCACACCATCACTGACGGTGGAAACTTTACACTGGACCTCATGCAACGTGGATTCTGTGCTTCTCCGCTCTTCCTCCAGACTCTGGGTCCTTGATTTCCAAAGGAAATGCAGAACTTGCTTTCATCAGAAAACATAACTTTGGACCACTCAGCATCAGTCCAGTCCTTTTTGTCCTTGGCCCAGGCGAGACGCTTCTTGCGCTGTTTCTTGTTCAAGAGTGGCTTGACACACGGAATGCGACACCTGAATCCCATGTCTTTCATGAGTCTCCTCGTGGTGGTTCTTGAAGCGCTGACTCCAGCTGCAGTCCACTCTTTGTGGATCTCCCCCACATTTTTGAATGGGTTTGTCGTCACAATTCTCTGCAGGGTGCGGTTATCCCTAGAGCTTGTACACTTTTTTCTACCACATTTTTTCCGTCCCTTCGCCTGTCTGTTAATGTGCTTGGACACAGAGCTCTGCGAACAGCCAGCTTCTTTAGCAATCACCTTTTGTGTCTTGCCCTCCTTGTGCGAGGTGTCAATGATTGTCTTTTGGACAGCTGTTAAGTCAGAAGTCTTCCCCATGATTGTGGTGCCTTCAAAACAAGACTGAGGGACCTTTTAAAGGCCTTTGCAGGTGTTTTGAGTAAATCAGCTGATTAGAGTGGCAGCAGGTGTCTTCTATATTCAGCCTTTTCAGAATATTCTAATTTTTTGAGATACCAAATTTGGAGTTTTCATTAGTTGTCACTTATGAATATCAAATTTAAATGTAATGAACATTGGAAATACATTGGTCTGTGTGCATTGCATGAATATAATGTACAAGTTTCACGTTTTGAATGGAATTACTGAAATATTTTCAACCTTTTGATGATATTCTAATTTACTGGCCAGCACCTGTATATATATATATGTATATATGTATATATATATATATGTATATGTATATGTGTATATATATATATATATATGTATATGTGTATATATATATATATGTGTGTATATATATATGTGTGTATATATGTATGTATACATATATATATATGTATGTATACATATATATGGATATGTATGTATACATATATATATGTATACATATATATGGATATGTATGTATATCTATGTATGTATATGTATGTATATATATGTTTATATGTATATGTATATATATGGATATGTATATATATGCATATATATATATATATATATATATATATATACATATATATGTATATATGTATATATATGCATATATATATATATATGTATATATATGCATATATATATATATATGTGTATATATATATATATATGTATGTATATATTTCACTGCAACGAGATATTGTACTTTGGTTTTATTGTTCACTCAGAAACACGTTTTCCTTTTTCTTTTCCCAGTATTTACATATTCATTTGTTTTGGGTCCTCATTTAATAAGCTTAAAGGCCCATCATGAAAATAAAGCACATAATAAAATTATGTCCTTCCTACAACAACTGAATGCGACAGTTTCCATGTTGCTCAGCAAAACTATTTACACATTCATCAAGATCCAAAGATTTTGCTCGTTTTGATTCAATGCTGAGTACAGCCTAGCGTCATAGTCTCTTCTCTGTCAAAGCAGACTGCAAATAGGTCTTTATGAGCCTGAGAGTTGAAAAAGTTTGATTTTTCTTGAATTTATAGCTGCCAGCTGGGGTGGCAGCAGGGGTAGCAAGGCTTTCTTTTAGGGTGGCAACTGCCACCCTATGCCACCCTTGTAGATGCGCCCCTGCCGTGAAGCCACCTTTGCTAGTGCGGTAAACGTGATTTTGTTTTGGGGAGGAATTTAATTTACGCTGCAAAAAGAGACTTTGAAAACGTTTAATTGATCAGATCTCTTTACAGCATTCTGGATGCAAGCTGCTATCATAAAAACAGAGGCAACACACTTTTGATCACTGAACTTTATCACCCAGCGTTGCAAAAGAAATGTGCCTGTTGAAATGAGTTCGTTTCGTATGTATTTCATAATCACTTTGGGGAACGATCAGATTTATGCCTCTGCGTTTTTGTTTCACTGAGATTATCCTGTTGAATGTGGGATCTGGCGGCACAGAGGATTTACTGTGCTGTTGTAAGTCCTTTGCACCAACAGTACAAGACTGAATTTGGACTATTTTTACTTTGCTATTAGGATCTGCTCATTCAGTTTGTCTGGTCTATTGTTTATTCTAAACCCAACATTTTTGTAACGCAACATTTTCATGGTTTATAATCTCACAGGGACCTCATTCAGCAAGAATCACTACGAAATTACAAGTTTATTGTTCAGATTCACCTGGCAGAGGGAGGGCTGTAGACTCTGAGCAGTACAACACAGAGAACCAGAGAAAAACTCGCGTTAAAGCGAGGCGACGTGAGCCGTTCAGGCTGTGCTCCTCAGCTGCCTCTGTCTGCTGGGTGTAATTAGGCAGTCAATGGACTCGTGAGGCCTTAGAGCGATCGTCAAAGAAGAGTGTGGACTGGAGAGAACGTTAACAAGATGGTAATTTGTAAGAGGAAGAAAGGGAAAAGAAAGTGTGAGGAGAGGACTGAAGTGGGTCATAATCTCATATTTTAACCACTTAAGGGAAGTGAGTGAGTGAGAGTAGCAGGCACTCTTGAACTTGTGAATGAAGACGCTGCAGGATTAATAATCTGAAACACTGTTTTCTGAAGTTGTGCTTCGACTGTGAAAACTTCCTGTTATTCCGTAACCTGAGAAAAGTGATGTCATAACACTCCAGCTGGGGCTCCGGACCTTGGAATATCCCTTAATGTTCATTTGAAATAAATATGACTGAACATGTAAAGTTACTCTGTGATGTTGCGCTTTAATTGTACCTTCTGGAAAAGAGACGGGACAAATCACATGACTGTCACCCTAAATAAAAATGTGCATGTGGCTCAGTCAACGCCTCCGCTTCCCACAAGCACCTCAGTTCATCGCAGGAGTTTCGTTTGACCCGCTTTGCTCTGTCACTCATTCTCTATCCAGGAAACACCAACAGCGTCTTTGCCCTGGACTACATCAGCGGATCCCTGACGGTGAACGGCCAGCTGGACAGAGAAAACCCGCTTTACTCCGGAGGATTCACTCTGACCGTCAAGGTGAGCTGTTGAACGAAGCGGCTGGGGAGTGGAGGGCCTTTCTGCTCAGAGAAGAGATCGAAACTCTTTCACGAGAGGATCAAGAGCTTTGATATGTTAGTGTTGAGAATCATTCCACCAAGTCAGCTTGATTTATTCTCCTAAGACAAGCTGAATGAAGTACTTCGCTTGGACTCAAACGGCACATTTTGTGAAGTGGCAGGATGAATATCAGGATCAATATGCTTCTGACCGCCGAGCGTATAAAAGTTGCCGTTTGTGTTTATTTGTGCATCTGACTCAGATTAGAATAAGTGCCTTTAGTAAATGTTAGGCCAGTGCAGTCGTTGATTAAACAGAAAGTAACAGATTAAATATTTCTATTTCACTGAGCCCACATCTGCTTTAATCCTCAAAAACAAAGCCTTGCACACATTGAAGGAGTCCAAAAGATAGACGCACAAACAGTAAAAGGCGTTCGTTCACACTGCAGGATTTTCTGGTCGTACCACAGCAACGCCGAGCTTGATGTGCTTCTGAAAAAAACAGGCTGATGTTGAGGAGGTAGAAGATATCAAACCCTCCCAAGGCCCTGGAAAGGCTTTAAATAGATATAATTCAGTTCGGTTTATTCATATAGCACCACATCACGAGTCGTTTCAAGCCACTTTACAGAGTTAACATTCCAGTTGAACCTACTTATCAATGAATTGAGTTCAGTTCATTATGCCAATAAATTCACAATTTTCTTTTTTCCCCAGAGTACGACTTACAAGTCATTCATTCCTACTAGAGGCCTCTGCAAATGTATTGATTAAATGAGTGCTCCACACCTTTAAAGCAGCACTTTCAGTTTCCCACTTCTGCTTCTTACTGGTTGAAAGCAGTTACAAAAGTTGATATAAAACCCTGCAAAAGCCTGCAGTTGCTGCAGGAAGCTAACGCTAATACAAGCCAACTGATACTAAATAAGCCGCGAAGCTAAAAGATCTACACTGTTGGACAACAAAATATGATTTACAAATCCAGTAGCAACAAAGCCAGGTCTGCCACGATGCCAACAAAAAAGCAAACTTCCTTTTTTTCTTCTTGTGCTTTTTATTGACCGTTGGCGAACTGAAAAAGCTAACCGCTAGCCTTTATATGAGCTACCAGCAGAGTAAACAGCTGTTGCCATAAAGCAGGTAGACCTCCCACAAGGGAACCCACCCCAGCCACAAAACTGTCAAGTGCCGTTCCTGGTCAGCAGAGGGCCGTTCCATGTGAAGCTGCAAGTTTCTGGCACCTTCCTTCTGATTTTTAAAGAGCAAGTCACCCCCTACCAGATTCTTAAGCTTGGTTTATGCTTGACTAGTGATGGGTACTGAATTCGGTACTTTTTAAGGTACCGACCGAATTCCATAGTACCGACCGAGCACCGACTCACGTCATTTCAAACGGTGCCTCGTTTCGGTACCCGTGCTTCATAATGAGAACTTGCCAAGACAACTTCGCATGCGTAAGAGCGTTATGTTGTCGGTCGCTGCGAGCCAGTTGTAAACAGAGCAGCACGGTAGAAAGAACGCAAGCTAAAGCTTGGGTCCACTTCACTAAATGTGATGGGTAACTGGATGATGAAACCAGCGACAACGATCTAAGTGAGACATCCTCATCTTAATCTGCTCCGGTAGGTAAATATAATTAGCTTGATATGTTAGCTTCCGTTTCGCTAATGGTGTGTTCGCTTTCTCCTCGGAACTCTGAATTCCCGAGTAGAAGAACATGAACGCGCTCTAAAGTTTGGCTTCACTTTACTAAATGCGACGGGTGAAGATGAAACCAGTGACAACGGTCTAAGTGTGAGGCATCATTGTTTTAATCTGCTCCAGCAGCTAAATAAACTGTTTAAGATAACGTTAGCTTAATATGTTAGCTTCCATTGCTACCATTGTTATCAGCTAATGGTGCGTTCGCTTTCTCCTCGGAAATTCTAACTTCCCAGTAGGAAAAATCAAATGAAAAAAGACGACAAAAGTAAATTTAGTTCACAGTAAAGATGTTTGCTTCAGTTTAATTATCAACTTATAAAACTACAAGGACGATGTTAAAATACAAACTGTTGAATGTTATTTATTGTGATATTTATCAAATATTGTTATATATTGAGAAAAATATATATTTAATTATAAAAGAGAATTAAAATAATAAACACTCAAAAGTATCGAAAATTGGTACCGTTAAGTACCGGTATCGATTCATAGGTACCAGGAATTAGTACCGGATCGATTCAAATGTCAAAGGTACCCATCCCTATGCTTGACGCATTTACTTTCCGCTTGGTGATGCGGCTCGCGGATGGAACGCGCATCACAACTTGCAGCGTTTATGGTTCATGCGGCTTGTCTCTGCGGTGAGCCAATATTCTCCCAAACTGTAGGGGGCAGCATGGAGCTCTATGGCATGCATCCAACACTACACCATAGTAGAAGTAAAAAATACTGTTGTTTACAACATGGCATTCCAGCATTTTTTAACAGCGTCCTCGTCTTTTCCGACAGTGCGAGCTATTTCTCTCCAAGAATTATTAACAACATGTTGATCACGGCGATCTCTGAGAGCTGAATCATACAAATGTCTGCATTTACGAACCTCTGCCATACTAGTTCTTGCCAGTACGCCATGTTTTTCTGTGTCCAACCGTCCGCGTGGTTAGAAAATTTCCAAGGTGCGTGGTGCAGAAAGTTTGGGCCGTGCGGGGGTGCGGTGGAGGGGCGTGGTTGTTAAAATGACGCAACTTTCCCGCGCGGAGCCGTGCGGACCTCGCGGACGCGTCAAGCGTAAACCAACCTTTACTCAACTCCCACTTCCTGTTTGAAACATGCAACGAATGCTGTTGCCTTGCAAACCGAGAGGGTGGAGCCGCTAACAAATACACACATTTAGAATAACCAGCTAATCCATAAAAGAAAATTTTTGAATAGGATTTTAAGGTCCTCTGATTCTACAATTTCTTGATGTTTCTCTTGTGTTTAAAGCTGTTGAAATCTCTAAACCCTCGAGTTTCTCTGCTGAGACCAGCGTCTGTCCAGCTTGGCTTTCATCTCACTTTCATCACCTGCCAACCCTGCTTTCTGCCCCACTCCTGCACAGTTGTTTGCCCTTATTTCGTCTCTGCCTTTAGTGTGCACCGAGTCATTCTTGCAGAAATATGTTTGAGAAGATTTCCAAGAAATATGTGCTCTAACAAAATATCTAAAGTTTGCATCGGACGTACCAGCTTATTATTATTATTCATGTACTTTTGTAGCTACAGTTGCTGAACAGCATAATGTGTCTGATCTTGTTTGAAAGATTATTGAATCGCCACTATTAAAAGGAATTTCTTGCTAATTCATGTCAGGCTTTTTTAAATCAATAATCACAAACAATGAAAGTAAACAGAGCAAACCTTCTCAAAATATACTACAAAATGTATTTATAAGATATAGATTTTTTCTCTAATTTTTTTCCTCCTCCTCCCTGCTTTCGCTTTCGTTTTGCGGTGCAGGTATTGATCACAGCGTGCCGTAGTAATACAGCTAATTCCTCAACTTCAGGCAGCTTAGATAGCACTGAACAGGTAGAGGTGGAGGTCAAACCATTCAGGAGGGTTGGAATGAGGGGAAAAAAAGGCTAAAGTACCATCGTGCAACTCCTCCCTTTTCTGCTATTTACTGTGACCTTCTTTTATAAATAAGACAGCTCTTGTCAGAACCAATCTTCCTCTTAGTTTTCATTTTAGAGGCTTCTCATCATCGGCAGTGCTGCAGCCAGAAACGGGGAATGTGTAACTGTGTTCTCTCTAAGAACCTAATTCTCCTGGATTTGATTGAATATCCACGTGTATGTGTTGGTGCACACGTACCGGCCCACGCCTGGCCATTTGAGGCTATTTCTATGATTGTCTCGAGGTCATCCTTCCACCTTTTGATCCAATAAATAAAGAGCTGTAAATATCTGGTGAGATTGCCTGCTCACCACCTTCATATAGAATGACATTTTCGGTCTGATCAAATGCATCCCGTGCCTCTTTCTGTACGTTGATGACGCTTCCTTTTGTTGTTCCCCATTAGGCCACAGAGCTGAAAGAGGATCGCACTCCATCAAATGCAACAGTGACGACCACCTTCACCATCCTGCTAATCGATGTGAACGACAACGCCCCGAAGTTCAACAGCTCAGAGTACAGAGTTCTGATTACTGAACTGGCGCAGGTTGGATTTGCCCTCCCGCTCTTCATACAAGTTGAAGACAAGGATGAGGTGAGTGAACCACCCTCAGAAGATGTGTGGAAGTGGGTTAGTGCTCTTCTTTTGCAGCAGGGCTGTAGCCTGGCAAGCCAGACTAAATAAATGTATTATTTAGTCTGGCAACGCTCCATTGACGGCTCTCGGTTGTGGGGCAGGTTCTACCGTTGTCTTTCAAATGATCTCCGCATTCCACTGGACAATGAATGTGACGTACTCTTGTTTCACTCTGTTGCATCATCCCGCCCACCAGGCATATAGAGTGCCCTGATTGGCCCACAAAGCGGATAAAGCTCTGTGATTTGTTCACTAAGCAGATAGAGCACTATGATTGGCCCACCATTATGGACCAATCACAGCTCTTTATGTGTTTGAAACCCCTCTAGAGAGCTGTGATTGGCTAGCCAGAGTCCTGGTAGGAGCTGCTGAGGTTCCAATGGAGCATGCCTAGACCATTCTTTGCAAAGCAAGAATTTGGTCTAGTTCACTAGGCTAGCAGGGCTACAGATCAGATCTGGTCTTTACCAGGTTCTAAATTATTCAAATCTATTCTCAAGTGTGCAAAAACACTACAGATCCCCCCCCCCCCCCCCCCCCCCCCCCACCATGTCATTATTTATTGAGTTTAAGCAAAGTCTGTGAGGAACCGAGTCGTGAACAACATCTGCAGTGGTCTAGCTGCATCAACCCTGTGGGGATTTACTATGTGACTTCATAGTTTATTTTAATTCTGTGATGCATTTTGTCAGTGTGGATTTGGTTCAAGGAGTTTTTGATTTTTGACGATTCTCTGAGCTTCTGGACTTCAACTGGACCATTGGAACATCTTGATTATTTTGTTTAACCTTCAGTCGTTGTGTCAGACCTACTGCTGCATGTGGGTTCATGGTCCTGTCTTGTCACCCAGTTTGGACCAGCCAGACTCTAGAATACTCTCGTCTAGAGGTGGCCATATTTTATAAATTTACCCATTTCTAAATGTATGTTTGTCACCAGCCCATGTCGATATAGTAAGAATTAGAAATGAATGGATGGGGTATAGTCACGTCACTATAACCAGTCCTCTGTAATAATAATAATAATGCATTGAACTTATATAGCGCTTTTCAAGGCACCCAAAGACGCTTTCACACACTCTCACATTCACACACTGCTAGTGATGGTAAGCTACTTGTAGCCACAGCCGCCCTGGGGAGGTCTGACAGAGGCGAGGCTGCCATTTGGCGCCGTCGGCCCCTCTGACCACCACTAACACAGGCAAGTTGGGTGAAGTGTCTTGCCCAAGGACACAACAGCAGGATACCAATGGCGGGAGTTGGAATCGAACCCATGACCCTCCGATCATGAGGCAACCCACTCTACCACCTGAGCTACTGCTGCCGAAGAAGGGAATGTCAGTGAGGAAACAAGGGATGACTCAAATGTTGAAGCAGTGGGTGGGTGGGGGGGGTGCAGCAGGTAGCAGTCGGCGAAAACCAGCGGCAGCGATAACATCCCAATGTGGCCTAACGGTTGTTGAAGGATTTTTGTGGAAACAGGCTTTTTCTCCACCAAATCTACCACCCCCACCACTCCCTCTAACTGCCGCTGTACAGGTAGTTGTCGCCCAATTATCGTTATGAGGCGGTATCGCCCAGTCCTACTTGGATTCACAGAGGAGTTCATGTTGGACTCGCTGAAGGACTGTAAACCGTCAACCCCCCACCACTGTGCTGACTGCTGGTATCAGGTGTTTAGCATTCTACAAACATGGTGTTTTACCGGTCGATCTACGTCCCAATCCTCACCTATGGTCACGAGCTTTGGGTAATGACCGAAAAAACGAGATCGCTGGTACAAGCGGCCGAAATGAGTTTCCTCCGTAGGGTGGCCGGGCTCAGCCTTAGAGATAGGGTGAAGAGCTCGGACATTTGGGAGGGACTCGGAGTAGAACCGCTGCTCCTCCGGATCGAAAGGAGTCAGTTGAGGTGGTTTGGGCAACTGGTCAGGATGCCTCCTGGACGCTTCCCTGGAGAGGTGTTTCGGGCATGTCCTGCCGGCAGGAGGCCCCCGGGTCGACCCAGGACACGTTGGAGAGGTTACATCTCCATTCTGGTCCGGGAACGCCTTGGGGGTCCTGCCGGAGGAGCTGGTGGAGAAGGCCGTGGAGAGGACGGTCTGGTGCTCCCTAGTTGGGATGCTGCCCCCGCGACCCAGACCCGGATAAGCGGAGGAAGACGACGACGACAAACATGGTGTTGTGCATTGTGGGTAAATTTCTCTGCTTTGGTCACCTCTGTCCACTTTTACTGAATTCACATCCAGCTTCACAAGCCTGATTTTACCTTTTTATTTTTAGACAGAAGAGGTTTTCCCCTTTAAAGGTGCATTTTGCAGAAATGAAGTAAAAACGACATCTTGTGGTAAAATGTGGTTACTGCAACCACTTTAAGCAACTCCGGAGCTTTTTGCCAGCCATCGTTAAATTCCAGTTGTTGGAGCTGCAGCATTAGCTCGCAGGAGACGCGGCACCCCCACACTCACTGATGATAAACAGTGGTTACGTCCCTCCTTCCTTTGTTTTGAAAGGAGAAAACCCCGCAGCCGGCTGGATATGAAACATGTTTCAGTAAAACCTTCCTTCCAAAATGACTGAAACATTAGACTCTTTTGGGATTTTCTCACTGTAAAACTCTCACTATATGCTCACAAACTGCACCTTTAACTCTTCCAAACAAGCCATACTCATTCAGTCCAGCTAATTGAGGCCTGTAGGATCTGAGGTGGAGATTCTGGGCTTTTAGTTTTATTTTCTGAACAGAGCTTCATCTGAACATACTTGGATGTCCACTCCTGCCTTAAGTATTTTCTCCTTTGTATAATCCTTCTCTCTGCAGAATGATGGACTCAGTAAGATCACTGCTGACTTCCTCTCCTCAGCAGTGTGTTAACACACACCTGTATGCTCCAGACCAGTAAAACTGCTGCTGAAATGCTTGTAAATAAACTTCAGTGTGTCGTTGAACCATTTAATTTAGTTTAATAATTAATGGCGTGGTGGAATCTAATGTGTGTTTTTGCACACTTGAGGTAAGATTTTAATAATTTGAAAAAACATATAATTTTTGTCTTTTTCTGTGACTGTATGTGCAGAAAAAAGGAAAATGGAGGATTGTTTTAAGGTGCATTCACGGCTGATAGCTGAAAGCATGATTCGGCAAACGTTCCTCCTGCTTAGGTCTAATGTCAAGCTAGATCTTTGGTTTTAACTGAACATCAGGATTTTGATCAAAGGTTAATTTTCAGAGGTGGAAAGAGTACTAAAATTTCCTACTTAAATACGAGTACCAATACTTTGAACATTTTTACTCAATTACAAGTAAAAGTACTTGCCTAAATTTTTACTCAAGTAAAAGTAAAAAGTATCGTAAACAAAATGTACTCAAAGTAAAAGTTACTTAGTTACATTTTTGTCAGCGTAAGGATGGCTACATCTAAGGCCTAGTCCACACATAGCCGGGTTTTTTGAAAACGGATATCCGCCCCTCCAAAAACTTGCATCCACACCACCGTGTTTTAAAAAAAAACTCTGTCCACACGTACCCGGATAAATACGTTGTTAAGGACATGCCAGACCTGTAGGCGGCAGTACTTCCCCCGTTCTTAACCTCGTCCTTCGTCTGTGGTCTTCCGCAAGGAGCAGTAATTCCACTTGCAAAAACAAACAAGCAGAAAGCGCTTGGACAATTGATAAAGCGAGCGCAGCTCTGAGGGCATCCATGCTGTCGGCTAGTGTAAACACAGGTCGCACACGTGATGTCAGCATTTTTTGTCGTGGAAAGTGACGTTGCGGACCTTAAAACTCCGGTTTTGTTCGTCCACACGCAGACACCCAAAACGGAGAAAACGCAGATCTTCACTTTGGCCGGAGTTTTTAAAAAGATCCGTTTTCGTGTGGATGACAGGCCAAAACGTAGAAAAATATCTACATTTTGGCAGATCCCCGGCTACGTGTGGACAGGGCCTAAGTAGTGCTAAATCACAACGCCAGTTCACAATTCGCTCGTGTGTGTGCGCACACACACACACACACACACTCAAACACGCAAGGCTTGAAGGAGGGATTTCTATCCAATCAGTGAGAACAGGACGTGCACATTGATTGGACGAGGTTTTTCTAGGATGGTAAGTTTCAGTTGTGATTAAAATTAATCTTTATTTTGAGAAAAAAATAATTTTTAGATGCCATCAGTATGTGAGGTATCTCAATGTTCTCATGACAAAACTCTAACATGAGACTGTACTCTAACCTGTCACATAACAAGCCTAATGCAGTCAAACATTTCAAATGGACCGTATGACAGCTGTTAACGTTGGCCCTGCCCTACTTTACCTCTACATTACAGTTCCTTTATCCATGTCCATCCTAGAGCTCCTCTCTGACCTTCATGCTTATTTAGAGCAGCTGATTTTTAAAGTTAGCAGAGTTCATCCTTGGTGGTGGGTTCACTCACTCATGTAACCCTTCACCACTGAAATCAGTTAGTTCACTCCAATCCTCCTAAATAATCCTCCAATTGTCCAACTGGAATCCTGAAGGGTCCCGTAACGTCCATCCTGTCAGAATAGGCCTTGGGAGCCCAGGTGTTACTAGAACTAATGGTGTCTCCTCACCAGCGTGAGCCTCCAAACTGTGAAGGTTGGTCTCCAAACATGAACTTTAAATTCATGCATTTATCTCCTCTTGTAACACTTTAACATGTTTTAAGTTACACCTCCCAGACCAAAGATAAGATAAAACATTATCATAAATACTGTAGAGACGTCATTATTTATGAAATATACGTTAATTTCCTGAGCCATTACTTCAGCCAAGATATAGGATGCATGGATTTGATGAAACCATGCTGTCTCATGCAGTCCTATATGTGTAACACACACACACACACACACACACATGCACGCTAGCACATGCACACGCAAGCGCGCGCGCACACACACACACACACACACACACACACACATGCCCACACACACTGCAGCATGTTAGAATCATTTGAATGACTAATTTAGCTACACTGAGCTGCTTTAGTAATAATTGAATCTCTTATTCTGGAGTAAAATAAAGAAACAAGCTAAATCATCACATATCTGTGGCATCAAGAAGCATCTTCTGAGTTCAGACACAGGGATGGAGCACAATGTTTACACCTGAACAGTATCAGGATGTTTTAACTCACAGAGGCCTGCAGGTCTTCTGTTTTATGAGCAGAGCGCTGAGAATCCGCTTGTTATGAGCGCTAAACGTTATTTTGCTGCTTCCGTGCGGAGCGGTAGAGAAACACGTTTCAAACACGGAACCGAGTCCAGCTACCGAACCGAGCAGAATTCTGATGAGGTCACACCGGTGCGCGAAGGTGCGGGTTCCAACCCACAGGAGAGGAGGGAGAGAGGAGGTAAACAGTGAGTTGAGGAACTGAACTGATGTGTTTGAGCAAAAGTGTACACCCACACACCCCCAACGGTTTAGACGTGGCGCTCATGCAGGCGTCTCTTTCCGTTCCGACGCTGCTTCACGTAATATTTTTAATTTATTAAGCCTATAATTTATTTTTACTCAGTAACGGATATGATTTAAAATGTAGCGAATTACAATTCTTTTTAAAAAACTTACTCAAGTAAAAGTAAAAGTACAGATTTTAAAAACGACTTAAAAAGTATAAATATACAAAAAAGCTACTCAATTACAGTAACGTGAGTAAATGTAATTCGTTACTTTCCACCTCTGTTAATTTTATCAGTGACATTCAGACTAATCCAAAAACTCGATGCTCCTGAAATGAGCGTGTAGTACACATGGAGGTTATAGGTGATAAATGACAGCCCTCCGCTGAATAAGTATAGCTGTGTTTCAGTGTGTTAGGAGTTATTCAACCGTAACTGATGATGTTGGTTTGGTTTCAGCTTATCAACCTCATCTAACAGAGCTTTCGTGACCACCTTCTCAGCCTACATTAGTTGTGCTGCCAGCTAAATGAAACACGTCTTTCTGCATATTTTACTTTTGCTGTATCAACATAAATTAGTTTACCATTTTCACGCAGACATGGCTTTTGTTGTGCGTAATGCAGTTTTACTCGTTATGCATCAAACATGACGATCTGTGCATCACAAAGGAACATCAGACCCCTCTTTGAAACCGTTGACTGCTCACCAGTGGCGGCTGGTGAAAAATATTTTTGGTGGGGCTGTGCTATTTTTTATTTTTAAACAAACTTGTGCTTTCTGAGCTTTGTGCACAACTTCACTATTTCCTGAATTACGCACAGCTCTTTTATTTCCTGTCTTACATCATTGGACAAACTGATTAATCCAGGTGTGTCTGACTATTGGCACGCTGCCTTGCGGACCAAGGTTGAAAAATACTGCATTAAATTGCACATAAAATAACACGACCATAAATGGTAAATAGGCAATGCAAGAGGCAAATAACAAAAACATTTTGTTTCATTTCAACATTTGAGTGAACACGAAAAATTATGAGCAGGTCACTGTTACAGTAATGGTAGTAAACACTACTTAGACAAAATGCCAGAAATTTACACTGTTAAATAGTTCTGGAGTGTTGTGCCAAGGTCAACTTTATACAAAGATCAAGTGTGTGTGTGTGTGTGTGTGTGTGTGTGTGTGTGTGTGTGTGTGTGTGTGTGTGTGTGTGTGTGTGTTACCTCATTTGTACAGAAATGTTGTCCTTCTGAGTGGCAAAGCTCTCAATGAGCTTTTTATTGAAGTCAGGAATGTTTGTGACAAGCTTTTTTTTCCATGGAGAGCATGGCAAGAGCATTCAGCCCATCCTGTGTCACGGTGTTCCTCAAGGAAAGTCTTAATCCTCTTTAAAGTAGATAAATAAAAAACAACAGATAAGTACATAGGAAACACTTTCGTAGGAAATAATGTCATCAGTATCCTCTTACAAATGTCATATTTCCCAGTTTTTGGGACAATAAAACATTTCTGATTCTCAATCAGATGTTTTTACATTTGAGGCAGCGCTGGACTGACCATAGGGCATAGCGGGCAACTGCCCGCTGGGCCGACCCTTTCATCTTTTATGGGCCGGTGTCTGTTTTTTTTTTTCCTGGCCTCTAGTTGTTGCGGACAACTTGCCCGCGCCGCCCCACGCGACGCCTCATAAAAGTTGGTGGATTGGCCAATTGGTAATAATACACTGGGCTGGACCAATAGCCAGAGGTCTGATGCACCCGCCAGTTGTTTGTGAATCTCAGCAAACAGACAGACGAGCTTTACAAAATGGAGAACAAAAAACGGAAAGGAGGAGCGGAGAAAATTCGACTAAAATAGAAACTGGCCCTTCAGGCTGATGCTGGCACATGTGTTAAAATCTCACAGTTGTTTGGTAGTGAAGGTTCAAGTAAAATCAATTTAGGAAGTGATGGAGCCTCAGCCCAGCGACAGGTTGGTGAAGAAAAGAGGGAGGAGGAGGAGAAACCCGAGCCGGTGTTGTGCCATAAATTGACTCGCTGCCAAAAAATGATTAGCCACCGCGGGATCGCGCACGGTTAGGTAATTGCATTTCTAGACAAAATTCCCCAGGATTTCGCCCTAAAACTCGGCATATCTAGCAATATGGACATTCAGAAAGCAAAGATAACCTCTTCCGGTACTTAAACAGATGTTTATCGCGGATATTAGTGTGGCAGTGTTTGTGGCACCCTGCGCGGGAGCACGAGGACGTGCTTGTGGAAAGAGGGAGGAAGATGTGGCTGTGTGAGCATCCACAATGTCCCGATTGATCATGCGCCCTGGCTACTGGGCTAAGGAGATGTCTCTTTGGCTGACTGGTTAGAGCGAATGACTCTCACCCGGGAGTCTCGGGATCGAATCCCGCCCGGGCACTCCTTTCTGCACCTGCCACATTAGTTTTTCCAGTTCGGAAGTTGTTTTAAGTGTTGCTATTTGTCTTAAACGTTCACAATGAGGATATATTAATCCTTTTAGCAATATTTGCGATTGAAAGATGGTTTGTGCCACAAACTTTGTGGTAAGAACTGGCTTTCTTTATGTTACAGCCTTGATACTAAAAAAATAAATAAACAATGTAAAATGGCACCCTGTATTGATAAACGTTGTATAAATGGAAATAAACAATTCTCCAGCGATTTAATTTTTTCCCCTTCCTTTCTTTAGTCCACTTGACATGGAGCCACAGTTAACTAGTTTGGGGCACATTTTTACTTGAAAAAAAGTATTTAAAATGATCAAGCTTTGGCTTTAATGACACTGTGTAGGTTGCTATCTATACATTACATTGCTCTATTTAAAAGTAACAAGATAAAAGCACTTCAGCACATAAAATTAAGATTGTCACGTGCCAAATAGACTACACCCTCCCGTTTACCTATAAGAAATGCCTCAAAATATCTTTAAATTCTTTATTGGTGATTTAATTGTAGACAACTAAAATGGCATTTTACTTGCCAAAGAGTGATTGAATCGCTAAGATTTTCATGGAGGCTAAAATTGACCAAATAAGGGTTTTATGTATTATCTGTTGATGTTACTGTACTCATACTGCCTACTGTGTCATCAAAAACACCCCAAAAATGGCAAAAAAAAAAAGAAAAAAAAAGAAGATAAATTCCCTTGCCAAAAATTGATTACAGTGTCCTGGTCACGTGTAAAGGGTTACATTTACCTAAATATTACTTTATTTATTATCTCTTGATGTTATTAGTGCCATCACAGGATGCTGGGTGTCTTTCACATTCATAAACACTTCAAAAATGGCAACAAATGATCATTTCCCTTGCCAAAAATTGATCACAGAGTCCTGGTCACCCATAAAGGCTTAAATTGGCATAAATATTACTTCATTTATTATGATGCTGGGTGTGTTCCACAATCATATTCGAATAAACATGAAAATATTCCGTCCGAATATCTGTTTCTTGTTATAAATATAACAGCATGAAGGATTTACAGTTAAAATAGTAGAAACACGTGACTCCCCAGGAAGGGTCGTAACACCACTTGCCTCATGCACATAAGTGAACAAAACAAAACAGCATGGAGACACTCCGTCTCCAACCACCTCTCAGGCAGCAGCCTGCACTCCCAAGTTCTACACGTCACCAGAACATAAACAACCGCAACACAATAAAAGCAGTGTTATACAAAATGGAAGGCCTGTAGTGTTTATTCTCTTACAGTAACAACTTATCAATTTTTTGGAGGAATTTATTTGAGAATTTTTTGGTTTTTATTAATTGTGCAATAGAAAAGTAATCGCTAGATTAATCATCTAAATAGTCATTAGAATAGTCGACTATTCGATAAAATAATCATCAGAATAATCATTTTAAAAATAATCAGTTACCCCCAACCCTACTTTTTAGAATACCAGGATAGGAAGGATGGTGTAGGTTTACGTTTATTAGATTGATACATAAATACTACCAATAACGTTGGTGTGTGTCAGAAACAGCGTAAGGCTTAATGTCTTTTCCAAAAAAAACAGGTGATGGGCCGGTCTCCAGTCAAAATGCCCGGGCTGAATTTTTGTCCCAGTCCAGCCCTGATTTGAGGTAACAACATCTAATTGAGAATCAGAAATGTTTTATTGTCCCAAAAGCTGGGAAATTTGTTTGCTGCAGCAGAAGTGTAACAAGTAAAATGGAATCAGAGTGATGTATGTACAAATTTACATGAAATACACATTTACATGATTAACCATTACCTCTGATGAACAGTAGCATAATAAAACAATCTCCTGTCTACCACTTCAGCTACATCCACTCACGACACACAAGTGTTACTTTGCAAAACATACACAAAAGGCTATATTTTACAGCTGCTTTACTATCTGCCTCTTTGACTTTGTCTCTGCCCCACTCACTTATGAACATGCTCGCTCACACCAGCACATTGGACTTGACTACAATTTAATTTGCTCTGGAAGAGATGGGATAGAGCATCAAATTATTCCTAACGAGGAAAATCAATCACCTAGGGTGCAGATAAGCCGAAAGCTAGTCAACTCTGATTGATTCAGGCACGGCAGCTGCCAGGGTGGAATTTGACAGATAACTGCAAGTCAAGTGGATGGAGAAATAGGTGGAGGGTAAAAGGGAGACAGACATCCCGAAAGCAGAGGATAGAAGAATCTAAAGAGATGCGATTGAACAGAAAGTTGCTAGAACAGAGTTGGAAGTGTGAATGACTGGCGAAGCAGAAACAAAGAGAACAGCAGTCAGGGGAAATGACAGGAATATTTAGATTCTAGGAATGTTTTCACTTCTCTGCGTTGCAGCAGTATCAAATAGAGGCAAGGCTACACATGTAGGATGACAACTGAGCCACTGTGTCCTCTTTCAGTTTCTAACCAATCAAATAGATTGTGTAAATCCACTGTCTCGCTACACATGCTGATGTGTGTTTGATGTAGGGCTGTAGCGAAGCCTCGACGACGTCGACGGCTCGATTCTAAAAATTTGTCGACGTCAGATCCGGTAGTCGACGCACCGCGCCCACTTGTTGCATCCCCAGGAGTTTGTAAATAGAAGAGGAATCTGTCTGTTTTTCCTCTAGTTCGCCCTCTTCTCCGCCTTCACTAACATCTCCGCCAAATACCGAAGACCCGGAACAACGTCCGTCCACTACTAGATTATTTTCCTGTTTTGCCCGCCTTCGTCTCCCGGCAACGGACAACAACTTCCGGGGTCAGATGCGCTGCTTCGTCTCTACCGCAGATGTAGAACATCACCGGGAGCGTTTCTCCCTTCATTAAGGAGCTTCTTTCAGACATTAGGAGAGCTGTTTTGGTGGTAGCAGTCTCTCCTCCGTGCTGGTCTGTTTGCTGCTGGGTGTTTTTGGTTTATTTAAACTTGGTAGCTTGAAGTTAACGCTGGTAAAGCTACTGTTAGCATTTTCGCTATCAGCTTCTTGCGTTTGGATAAGCTGTTACGTTTTGGTTTAGAGTTCATCTTTTTTTGTGGTGCAGATCTCCCTTTTATTACATTTAGAGTGTTGTGGGTTTTCGGTTTAGTTTAAAATATCACCTTGAGTTTGGTTTAACCGCCCAGTTTAGAGTTTGGACCCCTACTTATTTGTACTTTGTTTTAATTCCCCACAGGCAGAATTAGTTTTATTATTCCCAACCTGTGGATGGAAAGATTTATGATTTTTGTAGTTGTAAATAAACCTGATCATCATTTTAACTTTTAAATCCCGTTATTGTCCCTTCCTTTTTGCACACGAGCCAAACTCCCCAGGAAGAGTCGTAACACCACTCGCCTCACGCACATAAGTGACCAAAACAAAGCAGCATGGAGACACTCCATCTTCTACCACCTCTCAGGCAGCAGCCTGCACTCCCAAGTTCTACACGTCACCAGAACATAACCAACCGCAACACAATAAAAGCAGTGTTATACAAAATGGAAGGCCTGTAGTGTTTATTCTCTTACAGTAACAATTTATCAATTTTTTTGAGGAATTTATTTGAGATTTTCTGGTTTTTGTTAATTGTACATTATAAAAATAATCATTAGATTAATTTTCTAAATAGTCATTAGAATAGTCGACTATTCGATAAAATAATCGTCAGAATAATCGTTTTAAAAATAATCATTTACCCCCAGCCCTAGTTTGATGTAGGTCTTAAAGTATTCTACTGACATATTTTGTATGTATTGGTTTGAACGTTGGAAACTTGCTACAGAGCATGAACTGTGTGTGCTACATCGCTTTGGCATTGTTGCTAAGGGTGCGTTCGTCTCTGTGAATGTGCTGCTAGGTCTCACAAGAGGGTAAAATGTCAAATCCAAACTAGACATTCTTTTTAAAGACCAGGTTCACTTGTTTTTTTCAATACATTTGCAGTGCTCTTTAGTATAATTTAATGCCTTGTTAGTTGATATCTGTGGGGGGAAAAAGCTCTGGCGCTTTGTGAGCCGGAGCAATGGGAAGCAGAAGACGGCAGGATTAGGAGTCCCTTTTCCTGAGATTTAACTCGTTCACTGCCAATGACGGCAAAAGTCGTCATTTGTATTTTTTTACTGTTTGAGCATCAGAACGAGCCCCCGCGCTAAGAGAACAAACATCTCAGCCCTGAAGCCGATCTACATCCGCATACGTCACAGATCACATGATCAGGAAGCAACACATCCATGTGTTTGGAGATCGTTTTGGGCCGTTCCTGTAAAAAAAGTGAGGCGCGAACCGGAAAAGCGTCTGCCGATCACAATTCGACAACGGATTATGAAAGAATGGAAAACGCTCGAAACACGCGGCTTCTTCCTGATGTAAGAGGTGAGTCTCCTCTTTGTTTTGGTTGTTTTGGCATCGACATCATGCTAGCGCGCAACGTTCTGTGACTAAAAAAACAGTAAAAATGGTGAGAAACGCTGGCAGCGAAGGCCGTTAGTGATCAGGAAACGGCTGGCAGTGAACGAGTTAACAACTTGACTCTGATTAGCTAACAACGCGACTCTACCACTGACTGTTTGCTCTGCAACGTTGATGTTTTATCTCCACAAATAACACAAGCCTGGAGGAGTTCTGCCCAGTTGTGTGGTTGCTAATGCTAACAGTTAGCTTCTACTAGTCGAGACGTGCTCTGCTCTCTCCTGGTTCAACTACAGCCTTCCCCGACGCAAACCAAGTTGGGTGACTCTTTGAATGCTAGTTTCCAGTGTGACGTAGATCTGTGGGACGTTTACCTGAGTGTCCTGTCTACCTTCTATCAGAAACTAATATAGGAAATAGGGGTAGAAGACCATTTTCATGTTTAGCCTGTATGTTAAACTCAGAGTGGCTAATCATTTAAAAACCAAAATCAAGTCAAAGCTAATTCTCTGTGAACCTGCTCTTAAGTCTTTAAAGGGCAACACGGAGAGTTTAAGTGCGACTCTTACTGAGAAGATTCAGTGACCAGAGAGGCAAGTCTGACTCAGTTGAGAAATAATATGATCTGCTAGTTGGACTAAAGATGCAACCTTTCAGGAGAGAGATCACACAGGGTAGGTCTCCACTGTAAAGGATGGGTAGTTTACATCTTACTTATGAACCATAAAATGTGAGATTCCATAGAAATGGGAAATATCAATCTGATGGATCTTTGACTATTTTAACCAGAAGATCAGAACTTTTTATTGCAGGGATTAAGCGACACTTCGTATTAACTCCGAGGAGAGAGAGAGAGTCAGGTTTAAAATAGTTAAGAAATTTATTTCTATACAATTTAAACATGACTAACTTTGACACTCTGTGTACTGATGGACTAAGGTGGAGTTAGACGTGAGATGATGGTGTGTGTGTGTAATGTGTAACTTGCAAAGGATTTTATCCAGCTTGTCGAGGTTCTTTTTGGCTGAAAAGGGAGTCCGGATGGCCGGTCCGAGACTTCTCTAGAACGCTTTGAACTAGAGAAAAGGTGGCGTGGGATAGTTTTTATAATTGTCATATTTTGGTTTACTGGCGAATCAGAATTTCAGGAGCTAAAGAGGCAGATGTTTTCATCCAAGCGCATCACAGCCCATGAAGAACGAGGAAGACGTGATGAATAGTCTCCGCCCTTCTTAGCGTGAGAGCGGGACGTCCCGAAGGTCCGCTCACCTGTTCACCGCTCAGACGTCCTGATCTTCTACCTTCGTAGATCATCCAGCTGTAACCTGTTCCTGATCATGTCTTTAGTCCCGCTGTAACTCTGATGCATCAGTCTCAGACGTCATGGAGCTCAGGTGTTATCAGAACTACCTGTGTGTGTTTACCACCCAGCTTCAGCTCTTCTGTGGTTGGGTCTGACCCAAGTTAGTAAATGTAAGTCCTCCATCAGGCTTGTGCCTCTTCTAGTGTCATTTTAAAGGATTTTATTTATTTATTTAACCGTTACTAGATTAGCAGCAACAGAAATGCTGCTAAAAACACACAATTATGTGAAGCTGGAAATTTTTAAATACTGTGCAAAATTACATTCATTTCTGTAATTTAACTAGACTGAGAGACCATTTAAAGGCTCAGGAACCTTTACAGGTGTTTCTATTTGCAATTATAAATTTTGACTGATTGGGGTCTTGTCAAGCCCCCACAATATGGGACAGAAATTGAGGCCAATGCAGAAGTGAAATAAATTGCAGTTCCACCCTCATCCACTAGGGGCTGGTGTCAGAAGCGAGCAAATCCTCATTGACTTCCATGTTAAAAATGCCAATTTCACAGCAGAAATAAACCTGTTTACAGCCTGGTACCAAAACATGTTTTTGGTTTAAATGATCTAGTTTACACCCATGACAACTCTGAGGAGGGTGAATTTTTTCTCACTCTTCTGTTTAAGTGTATTAATAGCCTAAAATTCTGTATAATTAATGAGCATCAGACCCACGTGACCGCAGAGCTAGCTCCGGGGAAAGGCCTCAGTCTGGCTTGGAAACTGTTGGGTCATTTTCAGTCTCTCAAGTTGTAGCGTTTGTGTATTATTTTTTGGATATTATTTGTGCAATTGTTGGACAAAATGACTTGCTGTGGCATTAATTGCACTAATAGAGTGTCCAAGGAGTCTCCACTTCATTTTTTTCGGCAAGTAAAATTAAAGGCAGTTCGAAATCTGCGTGTTGTGATTGATGAACACCTGGCCTTTAAAGATCATGTTGCCTCTGTTGTCTGTTCATGCCGCTTTGCGCTGTACAACATACGTAAGATCAGACCATACCTAACACAACATGCCACCCAGCTCCTGGTGCAATCTACTGTCATCTCCCGCCTCGACTACTGCAATGCCCTTCTAACTGGTCTTCCAGGCTGTACTGTGAAACCTCTTCAAATGGTCCAGAACGCAGCGGCGCGTCTGGTCTTCAATCAGCCTAAAAGAGCACACGTCACCCCTCTGTTCATTGAGCTCCACTGGCTACCGCTAGCAGCACGCATCAAATTCAAATTGCTAACACTAGCATACAAAGTCCGAGACGGTACGGCTCCCATCTACCTGAATCCTCTTGCAAAGGCTTACGTCTCGGCCCGGCCGCTCCGGTCATCACAGGATTGTCGTCTAGCAGTGCCTACACCACGCTCAGGACAATCCAGACTTTTCTCATGCATCGTTCCACAAATGTGGAATGACCTTCCTAACACTACCAGAACTGCGGCTTCCTTTTCTATTTTCAAGTAACTCCTGAAGACCCTGCTCTTCAGAGAGCATCTTCTTAACTAGCACCTTGTCTGCACCCGTCCCCCCTCTCTACTGTCCACTCCTTGTTCCCTCCTCTCCATGACTGATGTCAATTTGTTGTTGTTGTTGTTAGCCTCAAGGGCAAAATGCCGATTATCACTTGTAAGTCGCTTTGGACAAAAGCGTCTGCTAAATACATAAACATAAACATAAACATATTTATGTATTTTAGGTCACTGCTGAGCTTAGATTTTAGCATGTACTGTTTAACCATGAAATTTAAATGTAATAGGGTAAAACCCAGTGCATTTAACATAATGCTGCACTTTAGAAAATGGGTTGAAATATAACATGTTGGTGGAGCTGGGTTCCGACTATCGGTATGGTCCCCTCCCCTCAGTAGCAGCCCGGCGCATCTCTGTCTGATCGCCACGGCTTCTGTCTGCTGCGCTGGCTGCCGGCTTGTGGAGCTCTGGGATGGAAACCTTTCCACCCAGTTCTCCCCAGCGGCATCTCTGCACATCTCAGATTGCAGCGGTGCTTGTCTGTTGCGCGGCTGCCGGCTTGTGGAGGTCTCGGGAGACCTCTGTGTTCCACCCGGTTTTACCCAGCGGTCAGCCCGGCGTATCTCTCACTCAGAAGCTCTGGTGTTGTGCACAGTTAACTCCGGTTGTAGCTAGGTTGCTACCTCCGTTAGCTTAGCTCCCACCTCCGCGTTAGCTTTGGGTTAGCTTCAGGTTAGCTTGTAGCTAGTTCGACCGGGTGTCGTCAGTTGATCCCAGCCTTACAGCCCCACCCTCAGCTCCAACTCTCTTCCCTTTCATGGAATTGTCTGGACTTGACGGAACCTGTGACACTGTCAAAATGGCGGTGGTGGCCACCTCCCATTTCTCCTCAAAAACACGTTATTGGAGCCTATGGAAAACCATTGTCCATGGATGTATATGTTGATGAGTCTTGTTAAATATCACACAGTGACATTTTAATAGTCTAGATTAATGTAATGTTCCTGTTAGTAGTTCTTCCTGTTAAGTGCTTATTTATTTAAATTATTCAGGTTTATAAAAAACATTTGGACATACATTTTATTATGTTCCAATATTTTGCTTTTGTAATAATTTATAGCAAATTAAGTAAGTTTAATTAAGAGGGGAAACCATTTTTCTTGCATTCTTTAATGAAAAAGGTAACTAAGTAGTTATTTTTCTTGGTAATTAGTTACTTTTATAATTTTGTAACTCAGTAACTGAGTTACTTTTTTGACAAAGTAATCAGTAACTATAACTAATTACTTTTTTAAAGTAGCATTCCCAACACTATATATATATATCCCGTAGCCACGCCCTGGTGTGGGGGCTGGGGGGTGCGTCCACATTGTCGGGACATAGAAGTGGATCCGTGGCTAACTAAGTTTGGGATCCGCTGATCTAGACAGAAACTGTATGTTGACTGATTTCATTTGAACATAATTTACTTAAACAACAAAAGTGTAAAAAAAAAATAAAATAAAATAATTCATTAAGTGTATTAAAATTGGGATACGGTTTACTCCAACAATATAAGAGCAGTCGCAACTGTTTGGCATTGGTGAAAGCGTGGTGTTGATACTGGATACAGATACTGTTTTGGTTTCCATTACATTTTGTGCTTTACTGTCTTACAAACTTTTGCGTAACGATCAGTTGAAGTTTAATTGCAGTATTTCACAAATGTCAGCTGCTTTGGCTTACAGGTACATTAGGTTTATGCTAAGAGTCAACATTTGTAGTGTTCAAGATTTGTCAATCAACATCTGGTTTAGCTCCTGATTGCTAAAGGCCCGTTCTTGCATACTCAATATGTACCATAATTTGTGAGGTTTTTGTGTCCACATTCCTGTTGAGGATTGGCCAAAGGTTTTACAATAAGGTCTGTGGAATTTCCTGGACATTGACCCATATGTGGATGAATTGTTCCTGGAGCCACTTAATTCTGACATTAGCCTGACGACATGGAGCACAAGCGCACTGAAAAAGACATTGTTCATTACCAAAGTGGTCTTCGATAGTTGGAAAGAGTTCCTCTCAGATGATGTTTTGTATATTTTTTTAATGAATTGCCGTGTTGTGCAGATAACCTGCAAGTTAGTCTACTTCCAGACCCGAGATCCTGCAGCTAGATCAACTTCGGGAGATGGTCCAGGTGCTTGCTGGACTTTCTTGAGCTCCCAAAAGTCTTTTTTCAAATTGTACTGGATATACAGTGGGGCAAAAAAGTTTTTAGTCAACCACCGATTGTGCAAGTTCTCCCACTTAAAATGACGACAGAGGTCAGTAATTTTCATCATAGGTACACCTCAACTGTGAGAGACAGAATGTGAAAAAAAATCCATGAATTCACATGGCAGGATTTTTAAAGAATTTATTTGTAAATCAGGGTGGAAAATAAGTATTTGGTCAATAACAAAAATTCAACTCAATACTTTGTAACATAACCTTTGTTGGCAATAACAGAGGTCAAACGATTATTATAGGTCTTTACCAGGTTTGCACACACAGTAGCTGGTATTTTGGCCCATTCCTCCATGCAGATCTTCTCGAGAGCAGTGATGTTTTGGGGCTGTCGCCGAGCAACACGGACTTTCAACTCCCTCCACAGATTTTCTATGGGGTTGAGGTCTGGAGACTGGCTAGGCCACTCCAGGACTTTCAAATGCTTCTTACGGAGCCACTCCTTTGTTGCCCGGGCGGTGTGTTTGGGATCATTGTCGTGTTGGAAGACCCAGCCACGTTTCATCTTCAAAGCTCTCACTGATGGAAGGAGGTTTTGGCTCAGAATCTCACGATACATGGCCCCATTCATTCTTTCCTTAACACGGACCAGTCGTCCTGTCCCCTTAGCAGAAAAACAGCCTCAAAGCATGATGTTCCCACCCCCATGCTTCACAGTAGGTATGGTGTTCTTGGGATGCAATTCAGTATTCTTCTTCCTCCAAACACGACGAGTTGAGTTTATACCAAAAAGTTCTACTTTGGTTTCATCTGACCACATGACATTCTCCCAATCCTCTGCTGTATCATCCATGTGCTCTCTGGCAAACTTCAGACGGGCCTGGACATGCACTGGCTTCATTAGCGGAACATGTCTGGCACTACAGGATTTGAGTCCCTGCCGTTGTAGTGTGTTACTGATGGTGACCTTTGTTACTGTGGTCCCAGCTCTCTGCAGGTCATTCACCAGGTCCCCCCGTGTGGTTCTGGGATTCTTGCTCACCGTTCTCATGATCATTTTGACCCCACGGGATGAGATCTTGCGTGGAGCCCCAGATTGAGGGAGGTTGTCAGTGGTCTTGTATGTCTTCCATTTTCTGATAATTGCTCCCACAGTTGATTTTTTCACACCAAGCTGCTTGCCTATTGTAGATTCACTCTTCCCAGTCTGGTGCAGGTCTACAATTCTTTTCCTGGTGTCCTTCCAAAGCTCTTTGGTCTTGGCCATAGTGGAGTTTGGAGTCTGACTGTTTGAGGCTGTGGACAGGTGTCTTTTATACAGATAATGAGTTCAAACAGGTGCCATTATTACAGGTAACGAGTGGAGGACAGAAAAGCTTCTTAAAGAAGACGTTACAGGTCTGTGAGAGCCAGAGATTTTCCTTGTTTGAAGTGACCAAATACTTATTTTCCACCCTGATTTACAAATAAATTCTTTAAAAATCCTTCCATGTGAATTCATGGATTTTTTTTCACATTCTGTCTCTCACAGTTGAAGTGTACCTATGATGTAAATTACTGACCTCTGTCATCATTTTAAGTGGGAGAACTTGCACAATCGGTGGCTGACTAAATACTTTTTTGCCCCACTGTATATTCATGGAAAACAGGGCCTTTGCAATTAATTGCAGTTCATCTGCTCAGTCTCCAGAACTTTCTAGAGCGTATGCAACAGGACTAGCAGCCAAAGTGATTTATCCTCCTTAATACAACATCTTAAAATACACTTGGCCTCATGATAAATGACCTGCACTTGTAGAGCGCCTTTCACAGTCAGAGGACTCCAAAGCACTTTACACTATTGCATATCATTCACACACACATTCACACACTGGAAGTGATGAACTACAATGTAGCCACAGCTGCCCTGGGACACACTGAGAGAGGCGAGGCTGCCGAGCACCGGCGCCACCGCTCCTTCTGACCACCACCAGCAGGCATGATGGGTTACGTGTCTTGCCCAAGGACACAACTGCAGAATTCTCTGTCTGGAGCCGGGATCAAACCTGCAACCTTCTGATTACTGGACAACCCGCTGTACCTCCTGAGCTACTGCTGTCCCAAAGGTGACATTACCAAAATCAAAAATTAACATATTTCTGTTTTAGTCTGCATGTCATTGATTACACACAAACAGTGATTTTACTTTGTAAGGAACAAAACCAGGTATTTTTTTTCTCCGGCCCACATATTAGTTTCCCAAGATTCCCCTCCCTCCCTTCCTACCTCTCTTCTCTTTCTGCGATGCTGCCTTCACATTTTCCCGTGCTCACCCGGCATCTTCAAAACTTTTACTGCCAGAACTTGTCACTGAAGTTTGTGGCAGTCGTGTCTGACAGGATGCTTTTATCGGGGGCTTCTAAAGGCAGAACCACATTGACGGGCAATTACGTTTATGGGCGGTTTGAGGTGACATCCCTGCATATTGGATGGTCTTTTAAATAGGAGTCATCAGCTACAATGGTTCTCCCAGAGATGAAAACAAAAACAAGGGGGCTATTTCAGCTGTCAGCATAATGCCAATCGACCACTCCACTCGTCTTCCTCTGTCCGCTACAATGGCTGCATCATTGGCTGCCCTGCAGCTTCATATATCAGCACCGGAGTGCTTTGGTGATGTTTTCTTACCTCAAGACAGCCACAGTTATTTCTGTGCAGTGATGTCACACTGCATGGTTTAGATTTCCCCGTGATGCCTTTACTGTTACAGATGTATCTTTTAAGGAGACGTATAAGATTTTTTTTGTTTCCTACTGTTCCACAGAATTTCATCTAATCTCTTATCAAACAGTGTTAAGCTGGTTATCTCACTCCAGCTGTTCATCTAAAACATACTTCCATGATTACATAATGTGCATAATGACAATCATCGTCTTGGCGAGTTGTGTGGTCGTGAGTTGAAGCAGAAATGCAGAAGCGTGTCTCTGTGCTGAGGCAGATAGTCATGGTTGTCATGATGGATCACCTCAGGCCCTCTTTTTCTCCAACAAATTACACAATATGATGAATAAAGTACACAGGTTTACTGGTCTTGACCGGCTTGGTGAACGTTCAGTCCAACCTACTTTATTCAGCTCTGTAAGCAGTTTATCCTGCTGCAGTCGAGCGCAGTCCAAAGACCGTACGGTGCTGGGTAATATGGTAAAGAGGAGATAAATGTGTGATCCAGGGGCGGCGTTAGGCCCGGCTACTTGGGCTGAAGCCCCGGATCTTTCATGATAAGCCCCGGATCTAAATCGCGGAAGTAACATGCAGTACCAAAGTCCAACAGAGAGGGCGCAGCTGGCAGTAGTTTGTACACAGCCTGCCTGAGCCTCCACCACTGAAGAAGAAGCCCTTCAGCAGCCGGCTTCTTCTACACTCTCTGCCTGAAACGCATGAGTGAAGATGGACATAAGGATGTTTTTAGACCAAAAGTACAACGACAGAACCCCAGCTTTGATGAGACTGGTGTTGACTCAGGTTTGTGAGTCTTATTTGAAAATATTTGTTGTGCTGCTGGTTTGCCTAAAGTTAGCTTACTATCAGGTAAAGTTTTTGGAGAAAGAAAGGGAATATTTACTATCATCTCACACTAAACACCAACAGGAACAATACTCTGCCCTGAATACGCTTAATACTGTATGTAGCTTCAGATTAATAATTATGTGGTACAAGATATATATATATATATATATATATATATATATATATATATATATATATATATATATATATATATATGATGTTGACTAGTGCGTGTCGCGTGTGTGCGCGCGTGTGTTAAGCCCCGGATCTTCTTCAGTCCTAAATCCGCCCCTGGTGTGATCACGGAGTGTAAATTGGTCTTTGTCTTGTTAAACCTGTTTTAGATTACATTTAGTTGGTGTTATCACGTTGTGGATTCTTACCACATCCTTTCTTTTAGCTGTACCATACACAGGGGCGCCGTACCGGGGGGAGGTTCAGACTATTCTAATGGACTATGACTGATAAGGGCCCAAAAATCTTTAATGAAGTAAGAGTGATATCCTGTGGTCAAATGTGGGTACTGCTGTCCATTTTTCTAAGCAGAAGGTTACTAACACTGCCACTGAGTGAGTATCATGACTGTTGCCAGTTACAGATCAACATCAGCAGATTCTAGATGATGAAGACAAGTCATACACAGAAAGTTGATAAGTAGATAAATACCTCGTCATATCTGGTGCTACCGCTCTTGGGAGTTTTACGGCAGCGAGCACTTACTATTACTACTATAATTATTATGGTAATATTTCTGCTGCATTAGAGGTTAGCTTGCTGTTATAGACCCTTTTACTGTTTGTAAACAATATGACGTCAGCGAGAATGCGCGCGCAGCTTGGCAACAGAGAATGGCGTTGTGTCAAGCTACGCTGCGGGGTTATCATCGGCAAATCTTGAATGTTATATTATTAAACTCACTTTAACGAATGGCAACAGACTCCCGGATCCCTGTGGCTTTACGGAATGGGTGGAAGATGTAGGTGCGTGGCCAGATATCCAGTGGCCAGATATATATACGTTTTCAGTGGAGAGGCCCAGTAAGTACACACGTGAGAAGATACGGGCATACAAATCGTTAGATGCATACAACTATGTTGTCTGTGGCCACGTACAGAAAGTAAAATATCACGACATAAACTCTGAGTTTTGCATCTTGAAGGCAGAAGTCCTTCCTAGCCAAAGACAAGGACACAAGACTGCTATGTACGAGGCTTGGGTCGTAGTAAACAAACCAGAGAACTACGTCTTCACAGCCAACTGTACCTGCATGGCAGGGTGAGTATAGCATAGGTTTCTTTCTTTAGCGTGCTCAGAGTACAATCGTGTTAATTTTAGAGAAATACAGTTTATACTAATATGCAGTGGGAAAATACAGATGAATTAGAACGAAATGTTAATTTGAAGCATGAAATAAAGCGTATAAATTTATATGTAACCTTACATAATTACCTTACCTGATATAAAATGGGCGCTACAAACTCGAGCATTTCGGATCGTGTTTTCCGTCCAGTTTTCATCAACCCTTTTGATGGCCTGCAGCCACAGACGCCTCCGATTTTGTTGAAATGGATGTGCTCCCTTCGGACTTCTGTAAAGTTTCAGTCCACTGCTTGAAGAGAAGCGATTCTGGCATCCATACACGCAACAACCCGACATTTTTATGTGCTCAGAACTTCAAAACAAAGGGTTTAAAACGCTGTTTTAGTATCGAGTGTGAATGAGGAAGCCTTCACTCTCGTTGCCAGGCTGCACGCGCAACTTTTGATGACGTATGTAGTAAAAGGGTCTATAGTACTGAACGAAGATAAAAACTGCGTGTCATCCACTCAAGTTGGTGCTCTACAGCTGGAGGACGTTAACGATGAACTTGAGCACTCAAATGAGTATAAATATTTTAATGATGCAAATAACAACGCGATGTTGTCGTCAGAGTTGAGCGCTTCAGCTCTCCTGCTTCTCATAGTTCTGAACGACTCATTGAAGGAAGTAAAACGCCACAATTGACTCATCATTAACCTCACACATTTCACTGTAATATTGAGTTGTTGGTCATTCTTGTGAAGCGCCTCATATTTATCTTGAGAGGCTACATAAAAGATTGTTTTCTTTCTTTGAAAAAGAGCTTGAGATATTTTTGGAGCTGACAATTTTCTGCTACTTCACCGCTAGCATTGTTAGCTCAACATTAGCCTCTGGCCTGCGTCACTCGACATTAGAGTGAAACAAAAAGATGCTGTGGCTTCTTAACTCATTCGCTGCCAGCGTTTCTCACCGTTTTTACTGTTTTTTAAGAGTCACAGAACGTTGTGTGCTAGGATGATGTCGACACCAAAACAACCAAAACAAAGAGGAGACTCACCTCTTACATCAGGAAGAATCCGCGCATTTTGAGCATTATCCATTCTTTCATAATACGTTGTTGAATTGTAATCGGCAGAAGCTTTTCCGGTTCAAGCCTCACTTTTTTTACAGCAGCGACCCAAAACGATCTCCTAACATATGGATTTTCTGCTTCCTGATCATGTGACGTGTGATGTACGCGGATGAAGATCGGCTTCAGAGCTGAGATGTTTGTTCTCACGGTGTGGGGGCTCGTCCGACGCCCACACAGTTAAAACATTGCAAATGACGACTTTAGTCGTCATTGGTAGTGAATGAGTTAACTTTTATACCCCTTTATTACAGAAAGTGGTTAAAACCATCTTATCTGGTGTTTTTGTTGCTGTTTTTCTAACATTTCTCTGTGTCTCGGTTTCTGGTCTGTAACAGGGGGTGAACAGTATGTTCCAAGTGTACATGACAGGAAACAACTCTGAGTACTTCTCCATCTCCCCTACATCAGTACAAGGACGTGCCGACATCCGGGTCAGGGTTGCTATGCCGCTCGACTACGAAACCATCCGCAGCTTCAGCTTTTCAGTGAGTTAAATGTGCAGTTCTTTGGTTTTTGATTTAGCAAAAAATCTTCTCAGACCTGTTAGTTTTACTTGAGAAACCCAAATAATATTTCACTCTGTTTATTTTTTTCTTTCCAGCTGTATGCCAATGAGTCGTTGGCTGAGCATGTGGGTTTTGCCCGTGTTTTTATTGATCTAATCAATGAGAACGATAACCGTCCCATCTTCAGCCAACCGCTGTACAACATCAGCTATCCTGAAAACACACCCGTCGGTACATCGCTGCTGCAGGTTCTGGTAAGAGTCTCAGCTAGTCATCCTGCTGTGTTTAGCTAAAGATTTTATGATTTACTGCCCTCAGTCGTATCTGTGCTACATTTTGCTGCTGGTGACTTTATTTTTTGTAAAAATAAATAAATGAAACCACAAAAATCTATGTTAATAGCCATTTGATGTAAAGTTGATGCATGAACTGCTGTGAAATTTTGGAGAACAAATCTGTTTCAAGACGACACACCTTAGTCCTAGGGCTTTTCACACCTGCAGCATTTTGTTTGTTTTTTCCCAACCCTGGTCAGTTTTCAGCCCTCCTGTGGTTTCTTGTGTTGGCGTGAACATCGTAATCTTGCTAGGGCGCACAAAAAAGAAGCGTACCAACACCTGTTGGAGGAGGGGGGTCCTCCTTCATCTCAGTGTTGCAAATTTGAGCCTCACGCCATCCCATAGCCTGGTTTCTGTTGCGTAGGGAGCCAAATGGGCCATTCCCATCTGTGCCGGGTCGGCCCGAGCTGGGTAGCCCCAGTCGGCCCCAGCCTGGCCCGGTTGATTCCACACATCCTTGCCTTAGGCCCATGTGGGCTGATTCTACCCACCAATCAGAGGCTTGCTCTAATGGAAGGTGTGAATTTGCTGTCAGCAGTGGGTGTGTTGGCCCTGGTCGGCCTGAAGCAGACCACCTCGAGAAGAGGGCTGAGAATGAGCCTTGGTTGGCCCGGAAAAATACCAGGCCACCCAGATATGTAAACAACCTACGCTTCCCGGCCCGGGCCGACCCGGTACAGATAGGAATGGCCCATAAGTCTCCTCCCTTTCCGGTCGGCTCATGGGTCCCAGGAAGAACAGAAAAATGAATGCAAGTAAACGGAGCTAAAAAAACGCTATTTTCAGCAATTCAGCAAAACCAGCTAGACTCTTAACAACGTTCTAACATAGTGTCATGGATTTTATCAATATGTCTATCAATAAACCCATTTCCTGCAGTGGAGAGAGAAGGAGATAATGAGCAGACAAGTCAACCAGCTATAACTGTGGAGCATGCACGAGGCAAAATGCCTCGAACATCTGATCACAGAGTTTACTTAAACAAAGAGATAAAGATGGGAGTGAGGTCATTGTGAGAGGAGAGAGTCAGTGTGTGTATGAGTGTAGGCGAAGAACAGTGTGTGGGTGTGTCTGAGTGTGAGAATGCTTCAGGACATTAGTTAACAGGACTAAAGCAATGACATATAAAATTTCCATAACACATAGTATAGCTATTAATATTTTGTGGAGGTAAAATTATGAATTTAAATTATGAGATGGTTCTTAAGGTTGGTTTATGCTTGACGCGTCCGCGAGGTCCGCATGGCTCCGCGCGGAAAAGTTGCGTCATTTTAACAACCACGCCCCTCCACCGCGCCTCCGCACGGCCCAGAAATTCCGCAACGCGCACCTCGGAAAATTTCTAACCACGCGGACGGACGTGGAAAAACATGGCGGACCGGCAAGAACTAGTACAGCAGAGGTTCGTAAATACAGACATTTGTATGATTCAGCTCTCAGAGATCACCGTGATCAACATGCTGTTAATAATTCTTGGAGAGAAATAGCTCGCACTGTCGGAAAAGATGAAAACGCTGTTAAAAATGCTGAAATGTCATGTTGTAAACAGTAATTTCTACTTCTACTATGGTGTAGAGTTGGATGCATGCCGTAGAGCTTCATGCTGCCCCGTTCAGTTTGGGAGAATATTGGCTCACCGCAGAGACAAGCCGCACAAACCATAAACGCTGCGAGTTGTGAAGCGCGTTCCAGCCGCGAGCCGCATCACCGCGCGGAAAGTGAATGCGTCAAGCATAAACCAAGCTTTATGTGTTTGTCTAAAATAACATGGCTCGGACCGAAGCCAACTATTGGACTGTCTTGTCTGTCTCACCAAGTGTCTGCACTTCCACATTTACCTGGGTAAATGCATTAGTCCCAGTAAGAAAAACACCATTTGAAGCTGCGGAAAACAAAAGACATTTGGACTTAGAAAACGTTAGCTGTTGTTTAGCGCTTTCTCTTTCCATCTGGCAATTCAAGTTCCAGTATCAGGTGGACGTGTTTGTATTTAAAAACTAGCTTGCTTTACAGATTTGCCATAGCGGCTTTAAAATAAGTAAAAAAAAAATAAAGTTAAGAAATAACTTCTGGGTTGCTCCTGTTTACTGGCTTTGGTTATTTAAACAACGCTGCTGCGTTTTGCTTGCTGGTGTCGAATTACAAATGCCGGAGCTGCAAATTAAGCTCGCACAGACTCTGCAACCACGCGGTCTCACAGAGTGTAAACAAACACCATGTCCCTCTTTGGCCTTTTTAAAGGAGAAAAACTTACAACTCCCCAGCCAGCTGAGAAGGAAATCTGTTTCAACGTAACCTTCCTGCCAACATGATTGAGACATTAGTCTGTTTTGTCATTATTTCACTGTAAAATTCTTACTTTTTGTACCGTTAAATGTTTTTTCTTCAGAGGTAATTTCAGAACAGTATTAAATAACATTATTTATTTAAATTTACATAAACACACACTTAAACTGGCTGAAAATGTGAAGAAAATCTACTATGAAACATCTTTGAAAATGATCAAAAATCAGTGCTCCTGAACTCTTCTTGTGTGTTGTTAATGGTGTCTCCCTCAGTGAAACAAACCAAAACACCTTCTGGATCACGCCTATCAAAGTAGCTTACAGTGAAGTCGTTCAAGGTAATGGCGCTGTATTTTTTTTCTCGGGTGTGCGAGTGTAGAACATTGTGTTTTTTTGGGTGAGATAAAGGTTCCAATTGTTATCCTGAAATTGCAGCTTAATAGCCTGGGTTGAAAGTTTTATGTTCCACACTTAAATATGTTTGCTAGTTACGAAAGAGAAGCACATTACGGCATTACAGAAAAATCGTTTCAAATCAGATTTCCGTTATCCAATTGTTAGAAAATTTGCTGCTTTTCAGATTGAACTAATATCTCAGATGTCAACGAGAATAAGGCAAACACCTAAATAAATATGTTACGTTGCCTCCTGGCCCTGCTGTAGCCTCGGCTTGGTTTCTCTCATTTAAAATGTTCTTTAAGACACTTTCCCGGCCTTCAGCAGCGCTCACCCGTCGTTACAGTTTTACTCATATCGGGGAAAAAAGAATCCCCTCATAACTCTGCATCATTATTCATTACCAGTCACTCCAGTGATAATCCGCAATCCACTAGATACAAGTGCCGAAAAGCACAGTGTGAAAATCAATAGTGTTTATAGACCAGGTGCTCGTGAAATGGAGATTGCAGGGCCTAATACCCACTAAGTCTAACTGATGTTGGCCTCACGCTCAAACGTTTGGCCCACCTTTGAGTCCTGAGTGCTGGCTGTGGCGCCTGAATGAGCTGTGAACGGATTAAGATTCGACAGCTCTCGATGATAGCTGCGCACCGGCACGGAGTAGATCACATGTGTCATCTAAATGCTGCTTCTATGGAAACATGCAGGTTGGAAATGTGCAGGTGTTTGTGCGGAAAGTCGATGCCTCTTGGTTTGATTGAACTTAATTGCTGAAATCCAAATACTGTTGAATCTTGGATATTTGTCCGTCGTCTCTCTTCTTAAATGAACATTTATTGGATTGTAATGCAAACGAGCATACGGGGTGTAGCGGGCCTTAACTAGGACTGGACATTAGTAAAGGTAATTAAAGGGTTTAGAGCTGCCTGAAAACATTTATTGTGAAATGTTGATGAGCGTTAAAAAAACAAGGTTATCAGGCAGTAATAGTGTGTTCACTAGCAGGACCAGCATGGGGTTTACAGGTGAGAATGATTAAAGGGAACATAAGAGAGGGAATCACAAGTTTCTGATGGGTTTGTCCTAGGAGACTTGATGCTGGAGGTCAGGAAACAGAGACGCAGGGCGTTCTGGATTCAGGTTCTGGATTACCAGAGCCGATGTACAACCCCCCAGGTGGCTCCCAGGATGAGCAGAAAGCCATAATGGCAAATGGCTGAATGGACATGAAGGGATGTGGAGGAAGCTAGGTAAGGCCTAAGAGGGACGAAGAGGAAGAGATGATATGGTGACTGGTTGGGGGTGAGGAAGGATAGAACCTGACAACAGCGGTGAGGAGCTTAGCTAAGGATTGTGGGTAATTAGAGATGACGTTAAGATGTGGCCCTGCTCCCACACCTTATTTAATCCATTGATGTCATATAAAAGAAAATATTACCTCTGCACTTTATTGTATTTCAGTGAGTGACCCCAGGGTTCGAATTACAGGGGAGCTAAAGGGAGCCTGGCTCGCCCAAAAGGGTGAAGGGCTTCCCCTCGCAGGCGTGGCCGTTACACAGCTCGCACTCCGCTGTTATTGCACTTGGTAGATCTCTTTGACCTGCTTGGTTCAAAAGTAGCTCGTGACGTGAAAATATAAGAAGCCTGGCAGCAGTTTTTCTGGAGGATTGGGAGTAGATGCAGGAAGGTGAGGCAGACAGGAAAATAGTCAAATAAACAAAACATTTGAGAAGTGTCTAAAAAAGAAAATATAGGTAGATTTATCTCACTACACCTTTTTAACTTTGTGAAGCAATAATTTAAAAGCATGTAATACTTATATCTTTGATACAATTCAGATCACCGTCAAAACTCAGCTCTACACCCAGTGCCGTTTCAAGGCATTTCAGGGGCCAAGGCCAGAATAGATCCCCCCTCCCAACACACACACACACACACAGTCACACAGAAACCCGTGTCACTGGGTGACCCCTTCTCTTTTGTGGAATGAAGACTGATGAATTAGAGACGTGTTTCTTCCAGATTTCCAGTTTTTAGAAACACTGTGACACAGTCCTGAAATGGTGGCAAACGATTCTGTTCATAACACGTCTCTGGTGAAAATGAGCTTTTCTATACGACCCAGAACCTATTTGCATCGATTCTGTTCTTTGACTGTGGCTGAATGCATCTCAGATCAGCTCTGAATGTGGTCCCCGCAATCAAATCCCATTGCACCCCCCACCCACCCCCATTCTTCCTGAGTGCTTTTGCATCTGCAGCCCAAGTTTTCCATTTGAGAGGGAACGATCCAGCTTGCATGCAAACGAAAAGTGACGTGTTTTTGAAATAGAGGAAAATTTGAGCAAATAGTAGGATCATAACGTTATGCTTAAATTGGCCAGCCTCTATAATTTTTCATGGCAACAGTTTCCACCCAACTAGATGAGTTTATCCTTCCACCACACACACGTCTCAGTTCTTTTTGTATTTAGTTAAAGCAGCACCAACACTTGAGAGAATAATTTGAAGAAAAATAATAACAAAGGTGCATGAATATACACATAGGCAGTAAGCTATTATTGTATGTAACCTTCGACCACTGGGTGACTTTAGCTTTTGAAGATGAAGAAAAGTTTATTTTTTTTGTTTTACCCAAATCCATGCAAGTGTTCTGAAATATTTGTTTTATTTAAAGGCACACTTTGCAGTTTTGCTTGCTTTTAGCACCCCCTAGTGGCCATTATTCATTCTCTGTGGTCAAACCAAAAGCAAAACCTTTTTCCTCGCTGTGCGTTCATCTTTTTAATGGGCTCGACACACGGGAGGCGACATCGCCTCTCCTCCATTCATTTTCAATGAGACATGCGCGACAAAGTGATAATCGCGGGTCTCCCTCCTACTAAGCGAAACGCGAAAAACGTGCGTGTGAAATTTTGCACTCGTGCACATGCCGTGCCCGGACGACCCAGCGACGCAATCCCAGAAAGTTGAAACATGTTCAACTTTTCATCGCTGTCGCTCGGACGAGGACCAATCAACGGAGGTTTCATTCACTGACCAATGAGCGGACAGGATGCTCCGCACATTTCCGAGCAAACATGGAGGAGAAGTTGATTATTATTATGTTTTATAGTAAAATCAGAAGTAAGATTTCATATAACTCTAGCAGCACCTTGTGAAACATCATATCTACCACTTTATTAACTCTGAACCGCTTAAATAACCTTAATTCCCTCCAACCTGACACAGCCAAACAAAACAACGGAAGTTTCGATTTCGCCATGGAACAGAACGCGTAGACGGCTTTGCCGCTGGCCGCTGCCGCGGATCGCCTCCCGTGTGACAGGTAAAAAAAGCGACAGCGACAAATTTCGCTGATCGCGGTCGTTTGTCGCCTCCCGTGTGTCGAGCCCATAACACCTCAATCAGCTGAAACGCCTCCTCACCCCAGCAGCACACTGGAAACATCAGGGCAGCGGTTTACTCGCAACAATCACGGCGCTCGAGTGCACACCGGGAGAGTCTCAGCAGCAAAGTGGCTTCTCTGCCGTGCTCCTCGCATGACTCGCGAGATCACACGATCCCTTGAGACTTCAAAAGTTACGGTTTGTTTATGCATTCCGCCGTTTAACCAAAAAAGAAGGAAATAACGTTATCGCCGTTTGATGTCATATGATGTTGTTCCTCTCCACTGCCAGGATTAATGCCATGAAAAACACACCGCTGCACTTCTGGAACGATGCTGTGAGTAAATAAGGCGTTGGGTCACACGTAAGCTTCATAAAAATGAAATTGCATAACTGCAGTACTTTTATTTTGAAAATTACTGGGGATTGTACCCTGAAACTTTGTGTGATTTCCTGTCTAGCCCTGCGGAAATTGAGGTATCGCAGAAGCGGCTCGTGGAAAAAGTAGAAACCGACACCATCTCTAGCGGCACGGCGTGGTGTAGTTTGCTACACTCCATAAACTACAATGGATTCTATTTGAGGCGGTGCCGGTTTGCTGCCTTTTCGTGCCGCTGATCCTTACAGTGTGCAGTAGGTGTCAGCCTTCATTAGTGTCTACAGGAGTGATTCATCACTAAAATAAACAAATCTGCTGTGTTCGCGATCTGAAACATTTAGGAAACGTGCTGGAACCAGACTCCAGCGCCAGGTTTCTCAGCTGCATTTTTTTAAGTCCCAACAGAGCGGCCCGCCAGTCTGAAGTTGCAAGTGAAATATTCAGGCCACAGGGGTTGATGGGGGCCGGGTGTCTTTTCATTAACTCTGTAAAGGGTCATTTTAGCACATACTGGCTCACGAAAATTATTTTAAAGTATGAAAAAGTTGCGAAAGTATGCCTTTAAAATTAGTCTTTTCCACTCTTTTTATTGTAGATTCTTTAAAAGCCACTCAGCTCTAAATATAAAAACACCGTAAATGGTTTTAATTCATTTCAGAGCCTAAAAGAATTTGATGTTTTTTTAGGCTGTATAAATAAAATCAAAACAAACAAAGCGGTTTACAACAAATTAGATTTGTCTCAGTCTTTAAAGGCCCCGTTCACTGAAAAGCCCGAGGTACTAGATCTTTACGAAACATCAGTGTTCACTCTGAGTTGAATATGCGTGCATGAAAGTGAAAATTACTTCAACTCCAATCACCTTCATAAGCCCCAGAAATGAAATAGTCGGGAAAGTGATTGTGTCACAAAAATCCGGACCCTTTTACGTAAAAAAAATAAAATAAAATAAAATAAATAATAAAATACATATAGATAGATAGGTAGACAGACAGACACACACACACACACACACACACATTCACCACCCACCTTGGCTTGTGACCGTGGGAGTAGGGCTGCACATTTCTGGTGAAAATAAGAATCACGATTTTTCTTAAATAAGTATTTATTGCACTTATTACCTGCACATCAACTTCATAATAGCTGTCACTGAACATGAAAACAATAAATGTCTCTCGTCGTCTCTTATGTACACAACTTTTGAATAATTTAAACAATAACAATTTTGAACACAATTCTCTCCGCTTTTAAGGTGATCAGAGAGGTAGATAATAGTTTTTTTTCTTAAAATGTAAACCACAGTTAATAACAAAGTCTGACATTTAACATGACAACGTGATTATTGTTGACCATGACAGGACCACAACAGAGAACATAGACCTTTTTTTTATCTAGCCAACTGCTTTAAAAACTGTTGTCATTTGGAAATGAGATTGCACAAAAGTATGAACTGAGATGACGGTTTTTTTTTATGATTAATTGTGCAGCTCTTCGTGGAAGGCTGATTTTGGGCCAGGAGAGAGCAGAGCACATCCGATGCTAGTAGAAGCTTAGCATTAGCAACTCCACAATGTGGCGAAACATGTTGTGGCTTGTGTTACTTGTAGAGATGAAACATTAGGGTTGTAATTTTGTTCAAGAAAGAAGAGTGAGAGAAAGCACCAAAATAGTTGCATTGCTATTAGCCAATCAGAGATGTTTGCATATCATGAATAATACCTTTTTGAAAAATGCACCTAAAGGAGGCGTTGCCTGGCAGACCAAGAGAGCAGCGCTGAGGAAGTGACTGACAGAACCACCCTTCAAACCGCCGCACGCTCGGAGTTTGTCAGTCGGAGAAACGAGCCGTTAACAAGCGCATGCACACACGCTGCACAGTGGGACGAGCAGAGAAATAGCAGCAGGCTGGAGAATTTTCTCTCCACCAAAAAAAGGAGGAGGACATTTTTCATGGAGGCAAACGGCTCTCGGCCGTATTGGAACGTATCAGCTCATGAGTGGCCAAGCCAGCTGGAGGCGTGGCCGAGACTCGGCTGCAGTCAGGTGCAGTGCAGCCATGTAATACGGTACCTGGGTACCTCCTAGCCAGAAGCAATGGCTGAATAAAAGACATTGTAAAGCAGAGTTTTAACCTGTAGAGGGCGTAATAATGATGGTTTTTTAGACTGAATTGTTAAATTTTAAATAAAATGCACTAAAATGCCAAAATAATGACTTCACTAGTCTACAGAAGTATTAGGCATTTGATTTAGGGGTTACTCACTCTTTAAATGGCCGTGAGATTACAACTACAGGAAATAGTTACGTGAAATAATCGGTAAAAATATCACAAAGCCATTAATGTTTCTTCTGTTATGTATAAATTGCATTAGGGGTGTTTGAAATGTTGATGAACTTTATGTGTATGATGACTGAAATTATTCATGCTGTTCCCCAGTTGTTTTTTAAAGGGGTGAAAAAAATCTGTCAGAAATGTCATGGAAATGCTTTGACTTAATTAATATTCAAATCTCTGCTATTCAGAGCTCTTATAGGATGTTAGTCGTGTATTCTGGGCCCACTCCTGCATCCCTGTGGAGAGTTGATGCTTAACACACCCGTCCACTCTGATGGACACACACACTCTCAGGAAATTGTTCTTTAATATTTATGCTGCACAGCATTATTATAAATATTTATGGAGATTTACGTTTTTTGTTGTCTGGATCCGTTCCTCTAACTCTCAGGACTTTAGACACCAACCGACTGCCCGTTCCAGTAAATCACTCTGGTTCATCTTTGATTTCTGCAGATCTGGCTTCATTCATTTCTTATTTACTATAAATCCTGAGTTCCTGTTTCTCTGCTTCGCCATTAGGTTGCTAATGGTGTTCGGGGATTGCAATAATCCCCCAGAATGATACTCCTTTGGGCTCTCTGTACCCATCAGGCTCTTCCAAAAAGAAGATATTTGGATAAAATGTATGTTTAGATTTCTTCGACCCTTCTTCTTTCTCCCTGAAGGTTTCTTTGGCTCCTATCAGCCACATTTAGCTGCAGCATCATTCATCACTTAGTGGCTTTCCCCCCATTATGCTGTGTGTTTTACAGGCTCTGTGCAGATGCACTGTTTGTGAGACCAGAGGCACGGTGATGAATGCCTCCTGCATGAGGAAATAAATTAGAGTGGAAGATGTTCCCCCACCGCCACTGCATAGACAGGCATTTATCGGGTAATATTTACCACAGTAATTATAATTTATTATCATAATTCATTATTGTAACCCTTTACCTCGAGTAATAGTTCAGGTTTTGCTACTAACGGGGTTCTCGTTGTGGCTGTAAAGTGGAGTGGGAATAGCTGTGGAGGACAGAGGTTTAAAAAGTGTTTTCCAGGAGTTAGGAAATGTTTGATTCCCAGAATTCCATAGTCTCCGTTGGCAGACAAGATATAAATGCAAACGTGGGGCATGGACTTTGAAAACACTGAAAACTTTACCAAAAACAGAAGATTGATAACAGACTTTGTAGGATAGGAAGTAAAAGGTTCTGCACACATTTCCCAGTGGGGTCTACGTCACCCTGTTACATTTGTTTTGTATTAAAACATGTTTAAAAAAGTAAAACTTTAAGATGAGTCATCAGACCAAACATTGACCAGTATGAGATCTAAAACCCTGTTTTATGGTTTGTAAAGTAGGAATATTTTGGAAAATTGATTCAAAATGCTTCACACCTTTTGTTTGCTTTTATGTGCAAAATAAATGCATAAACTATCACTAATGATGCTGATAGTACTACATCTGACAAAAGTATTATTATAAGGGTATTGAATACTAATATGATGTGATTTGATTTCTAATAACTACAGGTTTAAAATCAGTTTTTACATCTTATTTATGATATCAAAATATATAAGGATGAATAATTTATGATATTTTTAATTTACATATTTAAATTATTATTGCTTTTTATTGAAGCTTGCATCAAAGGTTTTGCCAGTTTTACCAGTAGACTTGATTACGCACTAGAAACTGAATTGCATAATAATTTTTTTTAGAACAAAAACTGATTTAACCCTTACATTTTTACACCATAAAGAGCAGCCAAAACAAGTTTCTGCATTATGTTTTGTGGCAATAAAGGAGATAGTAGTGAGCCCATGAAAAGTAACTATTTGAGGTTCGACTGTCACGTACTATGAGATTTTCTAGCTTTGAAAGCAATTTGTAAATAAAATAACTACAAAGCAAATGTCACATCTATGACATCACCACAGAATCACGTACCTACTCCATAGCCAGAATGGTTGCATTGGTTTTCTCCATGTTTAATGCTCCTTCTGTCGTCCTGGAAGAAAGATTGGAAGCTCGCTAAATTCACAACCGTTTTCTTCTCCGTGTATGGTTCAATGACGTCAAAATGGTGAGACGCATTTGTTCTACACGTCTTTGCACACAAAACCTAAAATTTCTTTTGACGTCGTTTGAAAATAAGTGCTTAAAATGTGTCTAAATTTCAGACATTTTAGGTGAAATCCATGGAACATGTCAAACGAGATTAGAAAATAGCTTTTATAGCCCCATTGACTTGCATTCATGTTTTCTTATTTCCCTGGACTCGTGGTCCGAAAGTAGATGGGGTGTGGCAAGCGTCCTACATAATGTAAATAATAAAAAATACGAGGTTTATTATTACATAAATAATAATTTAAAGTTTTTATTCAGACATCCTCTTATATGTTGATAAATAGATAATATATATAAATGTATATCTATATACAGATGGATGGATGGATGGATAGATGACAGATAGATGATAGATAGATAGATGGATGGATGGATGGATGGATGGATGGATAGATGGATGGATGGATGGATGGATGGATAGATGGATGGATGATAGATAGGTAGATAGGTAGATAGATGGATTGATAGATGGATGGATGGCAGATGGATGGATGGATGGATAGATGACAGATAGATGATAGATAGATAGATAGATAGATAGATAGATAGATAGATAGATAGATAGATAGATAGATAGATAGATAGATAGATAGATAGATAGATAGATAGATAGATAGATAGATAGATAGATAGATGGATGGATGGATGACAGATAGATGATAGATAGATAGATGGATGGATGGATGACAGATAGATGACAGATAGATGGATGGATGGATGGATGGATGGATAGATGGATGGATGATAGATAGGTAGATAGATGGATAGATGGATTGATAGATGGATGGATGGCAGATGGATGGATGGATGGCAGATGGATGGATGGATGGATAGATGACAGATAGATGATAGATAGATGGATAGATGGATGGATGGTAGATAGGTAGATAGATGGATAGATGGATTGATAGATGGATGGATGGCAGATGGATGGATGAATGGATGGATGATAGATGGATAGATGGATGGATGATAGATAGATGGATGGATGATAGATAGATAGATAGATAGATGATAGATAGATAGATAGATAGATAGATAGATAGATAGATAGATAGATAGATAGATAGATAGATGGATAGATGGATGGATGATAGATAGATGGATGGATGATAGATAGATAGATAGATAGATGATAGATAGATAGATAGATAGATAGATAGATAGATAGATAGATAGATAGATAGATGGATAGATGGATGGATGATAGATAGATGGATGGATGATAGATAGATAGATAGATAGATAGATGATAGATAGATAGATAGATGATAGATAGATAGATAGATAGATAGATAGATAGATAGATAGATAGATAGATAGATAGATAGATAGATAGATAGATAGATAGATAGATAGATAGATAGATGGATAGATGGATGGATGATAGATAGATGGATGGATGATAGATAGATAGATAGATGATAGATAGATAGATAGATGATAGATAGATAGATAGATAGATAGATAGATAGATAGATAGATAGATAGATAGATAGATAGATGGATGGATGGATGGATGGATGACAGATAGATGATAGATAGATAGATGGATGGATGGATGACAGATAGATGACAGATAGATGGATGGATGGATGGATGGATAGATGGATGGATGATAGATAGGTAGATAGATGGATAGATGGATTGATAGATGGATGGATGGCAGATGGATGGATGGATGGCAGATGGATGGATGGATGGATAGATGACAGATAGATAGATAGATAGATAGATAGATAGATAGATAGATAGATAGATAGATAGATAGATAGATAGATAGATAGATAGATAGATAGATAGATAGATAGATGGATGGATGGATGGTAGATAGGTAGATAGATGGATAGATGGATTGATAGATGGATGGATGGATGAATGGATGGATGATAGATGGATAGATGGATGGATGATAGATAGATGGATGGATGATAGATAGATAGATAGATAGATGATAGATAGATAGATAGATAGATAGATAGATAGATAGATAGATAGATAGATAGATGGATAGATGGATAGATGGATAGATGGATAGATGGATAGATAGATGGATAGATGGATGGATGATAGATAGATGGATGGATGATAGATAGATAGATAGATGATAGATAGATAGATAGATAGATAGATAGATAGATAGATAGATAGATAGATAGATAGATAGATAGATAGATAGATAGATAGATAGATAGATAGATAGATAGATAGATGGATGATAGATAGATGGATGGATGATAGATAGATGGATGGATGATAGATAGATGGATGGATGATAGATAGATAGATAGATAGATAGATAGATAGATAGATAGATAGATAGATAGATAGATAGATAGATAGATAGATAGATAGATGGATGGATGGATGACAGATAGATGATAGATAGATAGATGGATGGATGGATGACAGATAGATGATAGATGGATGGATGGATGGATGGATGGATGGATAGATGGATTGATAGATGGATGGATGGCAGATGGATGGATGGATGGCAGATGGATGGATGGATGGATAGATGACAGATAGATGATAGATAGATAGATAGATAGATAGATAGATAGATAGATAGATAGATAGATAGATAGATAGATAGATAGATAGATAGATAGATAGATAGATAGATAGATAGATAGATAGATGGATGGATGGTAGATAGATGGATAGATGGTAGATAGATGGATAATTGGATAGATGGATTGATAGATGGATGGATGGCAGATGGATGGATGGATGATAGATGGATAGATGGATGGATGATAGATAGATAGATAGATAGATAGATAGATAGATAGATAGATAGATAGATAGATAGATAGATAGATAGATAGATAGATAGATAGATAGATAGATGGATAGATGGATGGATGGCAGATGGATAGATGGATGGATGATAGATGGATAGATGGATGGATGATAGATGGATGGATGGATGATAGATAGATAGATAGATAGATAGATGGATAGATAGATGGATAGATGGATAGATGGATAGATAGATAGATAGATAGATGGATGGATGGCAGATGGATAGATGGATGGATGATAGATGGATAGATAGATAGATGGATGGATAGTTTTAGGACTTTTGTTTTTCACAAATGAAAGATCTACAGTAGCATTCTGTTTTTAAAAGTAAACACTTCCAGTTACAATAAACTTTGAACCTCATACCTAGAAAATGGTCTAGACCCGCAACTGCTCTGAGGCCTGCTCTGTAAACCGTCACAGCTCATCTACGTGGCTCAAACCAGTCCCCCAGCAGCGACCACTTGAAGCTGATGGGAGCACTGCGTGCTTTACTGTGGCCACTTCCACCATAATGGTGATGGGGAGTGTGCATTTACGGCAGCTCTATTTTTCTAAACTATTAAAGAGCAGGTGGGGGTGTTCAAAGCAACTGCTGTCTGCAGACAAGATTGAACTGCCTGTTTCTATTATCTCCAGACCACCCAGATAAGAGACAGAGCAAACCAGAGAGAGATACGAGCTTAACACTTTTTAACAATGACTCCAACAAATTGGCAAGGATGCCTTCGCAGCCGTGAAGGCTTGTAAGATAAATTCTCTTTTATTAGTCCACGCACGTACAAACCTCAGGAAAACACCCTCTTGGTTAGACTGGGAAAGGGGGTGAAAATGAGATGTCTGCATTGTGGGTGGAGGCTGCTGCTGCCACAGCATGAAAGGCAGAGTACGCCGCTCTGCCAGTGAGAATTGGTCTTCCCAATGGTTTTTTTTCTGCTTTTGGGCACAGTGATCAAGACATGGGCAGAGCTTACACTAATGGTTGTCGTAGCCTGTGACAGGTTCTCAGATGAGGTCAAAGGTCCCAAACAGTCATTGATAAGAAAACATCATTCTTTTTTTTTTTTTTTTACAGCAGCGGCCCAAAACGATCTCCTAACACATGGATTTTATGCTTCCTGATCACGTGACGTGCGACGTACGCGGATGGGCTTTAGAGCTGGGATGTTAGTTCTCACGGCGCGGGGGCTCGTTCCGACGCCCACACAGTAAAAAAAAATGCAAATGACGACTTTAGTCGTCAATGGCAGTGAATGAGTTAGTGCTTCTTTTTTTATTTATTTATTTTTTTTACCGTGTCCTGTCTGGCTGTGAAGCAAGCAGAATTGGTGTCTGAATGCTGGTAACAAGCCTTACAGATTTATTCTCAGGTGGAGCATCAAAGCGTTTGCTTTTAATGTCACGCCTGATACTTAAAACTTTATTGTTATTGTTGTTGAATGCTTTGTAATTCCGACCAGACACGGAGACAGAGGTGAAAGAGAAAGGAAGAGAAAAGGTGGAGAGAGAGGAGGGGGGGGGGGGTTCCACAAAAATAAACAATGAACAAGAGTCTGCTTCTAAACCTGCAGAAAAAGACAAAAAAAAAAAAAAATAAAAGGACACAAAAAAGGGACACAACAACAATACAACAAGATCTATCAGGCAGATGCCAAAATCTTAAACCCCCAGACCCGGTTGCCACGAACACTCAGGCAGACCATGGCACAAGCCCCCACACCAGGTGTGGCAGGGGGAGGGGGGACAAAGATCTATATCATCAAGAGAAGTTCCAGGAGAGGGGAGGACCCAAAGGCCCCACCTGACATATACAGTCATACACAAACACAGTCACACACTCCCTCCCTCACGCTCACACATGCACATACAACCCAAGACTTACAAAAATGCACGCCGGACACTCACTCATGCTCCCCAAACACACCCTATTCACTCTGGTCCCGGTACTGCTGCACATGGGGTACAACCATCACCGGTAACCAGAGTTTGACCTTTTCTGCTGGGGTGCTGATGAGCAGGCTCCCCCGCCCAACGCTGAGCACAGCAACCCACCACCCCAGACCCCAACCAGATGGCCAGATCTCCCTCCTAGCCTCCAGCCCCAGGAAGCCTAGCAACAACAGAGGTGGCTAAGACCCCTAGTCTCCCTCCACCTGCTCCAATATAGTGTTGTGTGATCATGAGGTGTATTCCATGGCTGTGGTGAGTGGGCAGTGCGGGCATCATCCAGCCTATGCCAGCTGATGCCACCGCACCACCCCACTTACACCCTCAGCCATGGAATACACCTCATGATCACACAACACTATATTGGAGCAGGTGGAGGGAGACTTGAGTTAGTGCTTCTAAAATTTGCAGATTTTGTATAGAATGCAAATTATTAAAGCTGAATTTACGTTATTATGCACACACCACACACATTTACGTTTCTGAGAGGATTACAATCACTTTCACATGACTAAACAAATACCCCCACCCCCCCTCATCCTATGAAACAGATAAATAAATGCAAACAAGATGGAAAAAATATTGGTTGTTTAATATTGGCCCAGTTTTATTTATCGGACTAATACGATAAGTCAAAACATCACTAACATTGGCCGATACTGATATTGATGGCAATATATTGTGCATCCCGACTAATGTACATATGAAGCAGATCGGACGTGGCTCTGACTGTTTTGGTCAGCTACATTTGACCACCCAAGCCGCCTTTATTCAACAACAACAAGGTAAATGTGCAGCGCTGACTGGTTTGCCACCCGGGACTGTGACATGTGAAGCGTTAATCACCAAAGAGACATGCAAGCACCAACCACACCTAAGATCCTCGTCTGGGTTTCAGTCACCAACCAGGATCTGGAACCAAATTCATTCTAAAAATCTCAAACATGGGTCACCTACTCCGGTCCTCGAGGGCCACCATCCTGCACGTTAGCTGTTTTTTTGCTCCTACGCACCTGATTGAAATGAATGAGTAATTAACAGGCTTATGCTGAGTTAACCGTGGTAAGAAGACGATTAAATTAATCCATTCAGGTGTGGTAGAGCAGGAAACAGAAAACTGGCAGGGTGGTAGCCCTCGAGGACCAGAGTTGGTGACTCCTGATGTGAGATATGCTGTAATTTAGCAAAAATAACCCATTATTTTTATGTTCAAACACAAACTTCATTGCATTATTACATTCTAATATAATGTTGTATCTGAATTACCGTCAGACGCAGACCTCGGTCTATACTTTTAGACTAGCTGGCCCAATTCCCCATTGGCACCAATTCTTTATGAATTTATCTTCACCTTTCAAGTATGTCAAGTATAAACATGGCAATGATGGACCAAGAGTCCATTCTTTTTTTTACATCACTGTAATATTGCATCTTCAAAGACAGAGGGAGAAGGAATATGGAAGTACTTTAAGCTAGCTGGAACATAAAAAGTGGTGTTTTTTGTTGGTTCTGAAAGGTTTCTTTTTGCCACGGCGGCGTAGCTTCGATGCTTTAGCGTCTGAAAAGGAGACACCAAGGTACAAAATGTAGTTGCATTATTTCACCGTGTGCATGTGTGTTTGTGCAGGCTTTATGAATACATTGGCCAATTTTGAACGTTTATTTATAATGATAATTTAAAACAAAACCTCTGAATGAAGCCAATTTATATTTAACGAAACAAATATTATAATGAATAGAAAAATGGCAGAAATGAGAGAGTATTTTTAGGTCCGTAAACAAGAATTTAAATGTATTTATTGAATTTTTGCTGTAATTGACAAATTATTATACTTTTTGATGATTTTGAATTTTGGGGGGAAACTAATTGCCTTTAAAATAATAGTATAATAATAAATTATTCCGGGAATTAGTCAATAGACAAATCCAAATGTTATAGGAGTTGTGATGGAATTCCTAGAAATGAGCCCAAAAAGGAGGAGTGGTTTACTTTTGACTGCAGGATCTCGGGCTACATGCGACTCTTGTAGGAATAATAAATGACCAAACGTCAGACCTGACTGTGGCCGTCTACATCTTGTGTGTGGTACAAAACAAGACAGAGAATTTTAAAGAAAATAAATAAATAAACTACGCTGAGCTGAGGGAGGTAACCTGACAAACGAGCTTTTATCATGATCTACACCACAGCGACAGTCACAGACTGGACATCTTAACTGTGTGGCTGGGCTTGTTTTCCGTTTCTCCTGGTCGTGTTTAGGCGGCAACGCTGTGACAGAGGAGGTTCTCTGTTTTTTGGACCCGGGGGTTGTCTCTATCAGTGCTGGGCAAGTTACTTCAAAACTGTAATGCATTATTTATTACTTGTTACCCTCATTTTAAAGTAATTAGTTACATTACAATATTACTGATTTTGAAATGTAAGGCATTACACTACTTTTGCATTACTCTAAGTTACTTTCACCAATACAACTTCAATATGAATCTGGTCATGTGACGCTCAGTGAGCTCATGACATATATGTGGAAGGTGATGTGGTGTCTGAGCTAGGATTGCTGTTAAAAACAGTCAGATATAATAACGGTGCTTTAAAATGATTGTTTATTAAATAAAAGCAACAACAATCTGTACTCTCAGCATGCTGCCATCTTATATTAACTGAGCAGGGAGTGAGGTGGTGGGGGCTCCAAGCCTATATTTGCCTTGGTCCCCAAATGCCTTGATACGGCCCTGGATGTGGGACTGACTTCTGGGGTGATCTGATTCCATCACATGTATAAATATTAAATGCTTATATATTATTACTTTTCACTGGTAAAAATGTGTATTGAGGATAAATCTACCTACTTTTTTTCTTTTCAAGCACTTTGTTTTGTTTTCTTGATTTTATTTGAATAATATCCTGCCCTTTCTCTCTCTAACCTTCCTGCATGCTGCATGTTTTCTCCGTCTTCTAGAAAAACTGTAAACTAGATTTCCTAGTTTCTAACGAATCAGCCAAAGGGATCTACCGAAAACAAAAATAAATAAATAAATAAAGCTGCGCGTGGCGCTCCAGCAGCAAGGAGTTGAAATCACCGGGGCACAGATTATGAACTCAGCTGAAAAGTACATGAAGTACCAGAGAATATGGGCTGATTTAAACGACCGCAAACGAATTACTTTGTTTTGGTGGAGCGATTTTGTGAATATAACAGCGGACGCGCGCAGGACGCAGCTGGAGTATTTGAGCCGTTACCGCTGCGTCCTCTCTGCTCATAGAATGCCCGCAAGGCTGAGTCCATAAATGACGTCATATATGTGGATACTGGATCTTTTTTCAGGCTTCCCGCAATTTGAATTTTTAGGAAACCCACGTCTTGATTCTGGGTTTAAAAATGCGTTGTAATTACCGCGTTACTGACAATTGTACCGAGTAAATATTACCATTTTCTTTCCCTGTAATGCCTTACATTACCACATTACAGCAAAAACAATGCATTACAGTAATTAATGACTTTTGTACCGCGTTACTCCCAACACTGGTCTCTATTTTGACAACATGCTTTGAGAGTCAGTTATTGGGTCCCTTTTTCCCGTGTCTCTCAAATCTCCTGTAGAAAAAAGGCTACTTTAAGAGCCAATCAATTCAAATTCAGACTTACGAGAGATGGAAAAGCCCGGGCAGCTTTAACTTCGCTGGCAGTCTAAGATAGCAGGACTGATAATCTGATCTCCCTCCTAACCCCAGTTTACACACACACACACACACACACACAGATTTTGCCTGCTGGCTTCACCTCTCTGATGGGAAGAAACACATCATTTAACCAAACTGGTCAACTGAGAACTAATTTCTCCTTTGTAGTTACTGCCTGAGGGCCTTGGGGTTTGCAGAGTTTATATTGGCAATCAGTGGCACTGTGGCTTTTCGTGCTGAAAGTTCTTAACAACTTGGTTTGGATTTTGATCAGAGCACTGATTTGTTGATTGCCCTGCTTCTTAGCACAGCAGAGATTTTCACCATCACACTAAAGGTGTTGTGTTTACTTCAAATTGCCTCCCATCCACTGTAATTGGGGTTTTGTTTGAGTGCTGTCAGCATTCAAATGTTAATATTCCTGTTCAGGAATGGACGGCTATGACTTTTGATATTGATGTGTTTAAAGAGTCCTTCTGCTAAAGAAGAGATTTGAGTTTATTACCCAACGTCACCCCAAGATCACACCATTCAAACAGAATTTCTGCAAGAAATGCAGTTTATCAATTTTGGTTGTTTACTATTTTAATCTGACTGAATAGCTCTTGCAGGTTGTTGAGGGGGTTGTCCCTCATCTCGGATCCTGTTTCGGGTGTTTGTAGACGGGATTGAACGGTGATCTTTGCTTTCTACGTGCAGTGTGGTTCTTTGATGCCCTCCAACTATGACCTTCAATGTGCACTGGAGCATGAAACAGTCAGGCAGACTCAGCTCCTCCAGAACGAAACAATGGTTCTTGATCAGGAAAAGGGAGTGAGTCTCTGCCTTAAGCAGAGAGGTTTGAAAGTCTTGTTCACAACTGATGGTAGAATGGTTGGACTGATGGACTGGGGCTTTGTCTGAGATGATGTTGCTTCGGTCAAAGCCAAAGTTATTGATTTACTGGCCTGTCTTTATTCCAACCCTACAGGCATGAATTTTGGGTCAAAAGAACATCCTAGATCCAATCAGCTGAAATGAACTTCCTCTGTTGGGCGGCCAGGCAGAGCTGTAGGGATGGAGCAAGGAGTGGAGTCGCTGCTCTTTCTCAGCAAAAGGAGGTCATTGAGGTGACTTGGGAATCTTGTAGGGCTTCCTTTTGGTCAACCTTCTTCTGGAGTTTTTTTTCTGGACCTGTTGCATTACGAGAACACCATATTCTCAAAATATTCTCTCTAGCCTGAGACCACATTGGGTTCCCCCAGGTGGAGCTGAAGAGAGGGGGAGATTTGGGTTTTCACCTTAAACTGTAACCTTGGACGGACGTTGACAATCATGTACTACTTAGGCCCATCTTTTCTGTTCCTCATCTCCTACCTGCACCCCGTCCCTGTGCTCCCCATCTCTCCACTTTCTCATTACCTCCAGCTTTCCGACTATAACATTTTTAAGCCTCCATGGTGACGAGAGGCAAATGCATAATACCCCTGTGTCAGGGATCCAGGGCTGTGGTGGGACGTGGCATCAAATCCCTGCACACCCCAATCTCACCCATCCATCCGATGAGGGCCCTCTGTGTCTGAAGTTGAAAGTCTTTGGCAAGCAGTTGGCAAAGTGACTAGGCCGTGATTGTTTGTTGGGAGAAAGTGAGCGGGTCAGTGAATGATTGAAAGGGGCGGGTGGGAGATGGCTATCATCTTTCTCTCTTTATTTCTCTCGGCTCCTGTCTGCCGTTGTGAGAGGGGCTGGGCTGCAGAAGCAGCGCTATAGCTCACAGGCTGAGCCCGGCTCTTGTCACCGCCTCGATAGCTGTCACATTAACACCCCTGCTGCTATCATTGGAGCACTTATGGACCTGTCATTCACCTAGGAGCAGAGGAGAAGGGAGGGAGGCATTTAAGGGGCACGGGTGTGCTAAAGGAGATATGTAGAGACGAAGGGAGCGAGTTGAGTTGGAGGCAGAGCTGTGATGCGGAGAAAAAGAGGAGGTTTCAGACAGAGGAAAAAGAGGAAGATAATAGAAGAGAAGAGAAGAGGAATGTGTGGGAATTCAAAATCAGGCAGAGAGAAAGAGTGGCAGTAAAGGATGAGGTCATCGAGAAACGACAGGTGAAGACTCTAAAGCTTCATTTACGAACCAGAGATTGAAACAGAAGTAAGCATGTGTCTGGTGACTAGTCTCACCGTTAGAGCTGCTTAGTGCTAAAGCAGGGTATCTGCGGGTCATTAAAAAGTCTTAAAAAGTCTTAAATTAGCTTTTCCAAATTTAAGGCCTTAAAAATCCTTAAAAATGACAAATAATCCTTAAATACAGTTTCCAGAGGTCTTAAATTACCAAAGACCCAATAAACAAGATTCTTTTATTTCAATTTTAATGAATTTCTAGTTAGTGTTCAGCATTTTTTGTGTACGATGTTGGCGTAAGCGGAACCGTACACGTTCGGTTGGTTGTGAAAGAGGGCTATTTTTAGATGAGCACATTAGCTGGTTAAGCTAGTGGGAGCGTGCGCCATGGGGAAGTGGAAGTTTAATGGTAACTGGATGGCTAATCCCACGATCGCGGGGTGGTTGGCACCGGTTCCAGGCAACAGCTGGAAATTATAGCTTTAATTTTTAAAAACGATAAATGACCCGCACTTGTATAGCACCTGTCAGAGTAAGGACTCCAAAGCACTTTACTCTAGAGTGTATCATTCATCCATTCACACACACACTGATGGTGATGAGCTACGATGTAGCCACAGCTGCCCTGGGGCGCGCTGACAGAGGCGCCACCGGTCCCTCCGACAACCACCAGCAGGCAAGGTGGGTTAAGTGTCTTGCCCAAGGACACAACAGCAGAATTCTCTGTCCGAAGCCGGGATCGAACGTGCAACCTTCCGATTACTGGACTACCCGCCCAACCTGTTGAGCTACTGCTGCCCTGCTTAAATAACTTAAATTTAGTCAAAGTGGCCTTAAAAAAGGTCTTAAAAAGTCTTAAATTTGGCTCCCTTAAACCTGCAGATACCCTGTAAAGGGTGTTTTACTTAAATTAGTCCCAGTCAAGATGATTTTGTCCAGGCTGCAGATTCAGGTCAGTGAAGATAAAGGTTCTGCTGTTACCCAGTCACAGTGTCGCGCTGTAGCTATTTAACTTCAACGTGTGAAAGATTCTGCCAAAGATCACTGGTAGTCGTCGTCCTTGCCCCCTTATAAAGAGCTGATGTGTGTGAGCTCAAACGTGCGCTGCACTCACACACGCATGTGCACCAGCACAGCTTAACTCTGGAGCATCACTGAATCACCGTGACCAACCTTGTGTTAGACTCGGGGGATTTCACTAATACACAAGTTTGACACTTCGACTGACTGCAGATCCACTGAAGTGACCATCTATCACAGCCACTCTGCAACCACGATCCATCAGCCCCGTCAGAACGCCCGGTGCACGTGCACCAGGTCTTCGCTGCATTTGCACAATCAAACTGTTAACGTGGCATTTTTAAAAAAAACAAGTTAAGCAATTCCTGAACGTGTTCATCTTTAGATTGTTTTGCTCTGACATCACTTTTAACTCCAAAACGAATGACAGCAGTTGTTGCTGGATCCCGTGGGCGAGGATGTATCACGTCTCCCATCAGACTTAATCCAATCAACACCTCCAGTAAGAGAGGCATGGCGTTCATGTTTTATCATATACTCGCAGACAGCTGTTAGAGTGACAAAATTAGGGAAACGGAGCCGATTATCGTATGCAGCTACATCAGCACGTCCTCATATAGCTCAAATGTATGCAGAGAAAAAGAAAAGAATATATTCTAATTTTGCTTTAATTAAGGTATCAAATCTTGGTATTTCCAGTTCTTCTACTGTAAAATGATGGACCTCAGTTGGAGTAAAGTTTGGTTTGAAAAACTTTGTGACAGAAAAGCAAGTTATTCATTCATTTATTGTCAGATAATTGAAGCGATTGTATATTCTGAATTTCATGGAACATTAATACAATCAAAATAAAATAGGTACTTGCAGTACATAGGTCCTCCAACCAAAATGGAGAAATGCCGGATTTTAGATTTTGATGAAAGTACTAATCCTGTTAAAGAACAAAAGTGTGCATCGAACATAGCACAGTAACATTGGAAGTGTCATTTATTTGATCACATTTAAGCAAAAAGTAGCAGAGTTTGGGGTTTCTGAAGCCTTGCTGCTGACGTATAGGATGAGGTCTGGCTTTGTCCCGCTGAAGTTATTCAATTTTATAGCAAAGATGTTTTCAAATTCCTGAAAATAATAATATAATTTCACTGGTTTGTCACCCACTGAAGCAAACGTGTACAGCTGCTTGGTTTTTTTAAACTTAATTTTCAGTTAAATCAACCAGGATGTTTTTTTCTTCCAAAAAGAATATTTAGTGTGTTTTTAAAGAACGCTAAAACATGTTTTTTTTTTGTACTTGCAATGTAAAAATTCTTTATTTTATAATTTTAGTTTTTCTGTTGTTTTTTTTTTGTTTGTTTGTTTGTTTGTTTTTTCGGTAGTCACAGGTCTGAGGCTGTAGGACACAACAAACATCAAACATACCTAAAAGAGTTTCTGTTTTCAGTATTGGAGTGTACTTTTCAGTGTTTCATTATCTTAAATTCTTCAGAATGGAAGGAAAAGGTTCTGCATGGCATGGACCACAAGCAGACTGAAGATGTGACTGATTTCCACACATTCTACCAGTGCCTAAAGAAGGTGTACTGGAGACCAGCACTGGGATCTACCACACACACACACCAAAATACATCCTAAATGTCAAAGGACAGTGGGCATGTTTAACTCATGTCTCTATGTGTGCATGCAAAAGATATCTCGTGTAACATTGGTCGGAAATGAATGAAATTGACAGACGGTTATAATTGGATGCAGGTCTACAAATGCCCTCTGGGAAAGTGGAGTTGTACCTGTACGTTAGTTGGAAAAAACTATACAAGAAGGAGCTAAACAAAAGTTCTCCTCAGGACTTTCCAAAAAGGTGGACTTGTGTGTTTTGTGTGTTTCTTTTCTTCCCAGGCTACAGACGCAGATGCAGGCATCTTCGGGGTTGTGCGTTACTACTTCACTGATGATCCAGATCAGTAAGACCACACACATTGTTTCTGCGCTGTCTCTCTCACGCTCTCTCTCTCTCTTTCACACACACACACACACACACACACACACACACACACACACACACACACACACAATGCATCAAAACACATGATCATATTCATTTTTAATTCATCTGGAACCTTCTCAGCTCTGTTTCTGGCCTGCAGCCTCCTCACTGACAGCTGAGCTTCAACAGTGTCAGATGCTTACTTTAACAGCCACAAATGTGCACTAAGAAGAAAAAAAATATCCTTGGTATAATCTATTCATGGTTTTCCATGAATAAAACAAAAATGATTTGTGTGGCTTCGCATTTTCCTCTTCTTTTGTAACCCTGACTACAGTTTTATGTGCTTTTTTGTCATCTGTTGTGAAAAATTCATCGTGTATTTTTAATAAGTAATAAAAAATAGTCCACCATCAAAATATTTCCTTGCAGTTCTAAAATATTTTTACAACCTTAAAATCTTGCATTTTCAAACAAGGCACTTCATCCAGAATAAATTCACATAACTTTGTATTTCTGTGCAACGCTACATCATGTTTAGTTCCTAATGATGAGAGGAGATCCTCTTATTCTTTATTCCTCTTCTAAATCTGGGCTGTGTCTGAACAGTTATCACAAACAGTTTTATAACAAAGGAAAGAATCTTTTTTGCGTGTGTTCGTTTAAAATGTCTTATGACCCATCATGTGGATTTTAATTAAAGAGCAAGTCACCCCCTACCAGATTCTAACTCCACTCCCACTTCATGTTTGAAAAATGCAACAAATGCTGTTGCCTGGCAGACCGAGAGGGCGGAGCTGCTAACAAATACACACACACACAGGCTCACCACAGCATTGTGACATCATAATGTACCAGTTTACATCATAGCATACCTCTTAGCCAATAGCGGTGGTAGATTTAAATTAAAATACAGTGCAGAGTTTTTACCTGACAACGGCACAACACTGACAGTTTTAGGCAGAATATTTAAATTTTAACTAAGATGCACTAAAGCGCCAAATTATTGACGGCACGTGTCTGCAGCACGATTAGACACTCGTTTATTTAGTTTATCAGCAAAAAAATGTTTATTTGGGGGTGACTTGCTCTTTAAACTCTCATGTAATCATTGAAATCTGCAACCTTTGAACATATCCCAATTTAATGCCCTCCGCAACAAACCAATGTTAAATCAAAGATGGCCATTCCTGTCATCTTTACAGTTTTTGAAGTAAAATTGGACTTTTTGGTAGGTGAGTGCAAGCTGACTTTGAGGGAAAGCTCTTTGTCATTTTCCATTGGAGTCCAACTTGTGTGTTTGTTAACAAAAAATCTCATGAACCACTGGATGGATTTTAAAGAGTAGGTCACACCCAAATCAACTTTTAACTATATAAATGCGTGTCTAATTGTGCTGCAGACACGTGTAGTCAATAGTTTTGCACTTTAGTGCATTTTAGTTAAAATTTAAATTTTCTGCCTAAAACTGTCAGTGTTGTGCCGTTGTCAGGTAAAAACTGCACTGCATTTGAATTTAAACCAGCCATCGCTATTGGCTAAGAGGTACCCTAGAACGTTAGCTGGTACCATATGATGTCACAATGTCGTTGTGAGCCTGTGTGTGTGTGTGTGTGTGTGTGTGTGTGTGTGTGTGTGTGTGTGTGTGTGTGTGTGTGTGTGTGTGTGTGTGTGTGTGTGTGTGTGTGTGTGTGTGTATTTGTTAGCGGCTCCGCCCTCTCGGCCTGCTAGGCAACAGCATTTGTTGCATTTTTCAAACAGAAAGTGGGAGAGGATTAATACTCTGGTAGGGGGTGACTTGCTCTTTAATGGAAGTCTCAATGTTTTTGTTAGATGTAGAGACACACAATTTAATATTCGTCATATCTTACCAATTAGCAATGAGCAAAAGTAAGCATAGCTGTGATTCAGATTTACAGACATTGATGTAACATTTGCTTTTCTTTTTGGATCTTTGCTTAAAACTTTGCTATTTTCCATCATCTTCCAGTTATCAAATGATCTAATTTACCACTGGGTGAATTTTAATGAAACTCCCATCAATACACATACAACTGATTATCTTTTGATGTCAGTCCAGGTCAAGATGGCTGACAGACAACTTTACAACTTTCCTTACAAACACAGAAATGGAGATAATGCTGTCAGTTTTACAGACAAGGAAGTAAATTTAGGTCTTACAGTTGAGACATTATAGTCTAGCTGCACATGGTGCAAGATCTTTGCTTAAAGACCAGTTCACCGTTTTTAATCTTTTCCAGAAGAGAGCAGAGAACGTCTTGGCTAGAAGAAGCTAACTGTTAGCATTAGCAACTCCACAACTTGGCAGAACTCTTTTCGGCTTGTTGTTCGTGGAGATTAAACATCAATGTTTAAAAGCAAACAGAGTTGGTGGTGGATTTGCGTTACTGTTAGCCAATCAGAGGCGAGATGCCAGAAAACTAGAAAATAGGATCCCAAATCCTGTGTTCTGCTCACCTCTGCTCTGGCTAAACTTCTACTTCCTGAAACAGGACCATAGCTTCCCCCAACCCCCACCCACAAAGATCGACTCTCAAGGCCTTAATTTACACAAGAGACCACTGTAACTATGTTAAAATAATGCGTGAACTTGGTCTTTAATAGTTTGGCATTTGTTGTTGGAGCCAGCCATGTTTATCTTTTGGCGAAATGAGTCAACTTCATACAAGATGGCCGCTGCAGCTAATCAAATGCCAGCAGAAAAATGATCAATTTTACAACAAAATATGTAATTACATAGTTGTAGCAAAAAATTCTTCTACATCACAGAATCCTAATGTGAACAGGTTGCATGTAAAGGTGCAATATTGCATGAGATTGTGCACAATTTTGTTTTTAACACCAACCTTCCACCAAGTTTCCAAGACAAACTTAGTTTTAAGCTAGCACAAGTTAAATATGACATGCTGGAGTCAAATCGTCTCTTTTCCACGTGTTTCTCACAGGTTTTCACTGGATGAAGTAAAGGGCTGGATAACTCTGAAGGCCAGTCTCGACTACGAGTTAATGCGCCGTTTCACTCTAACCGTGCTGGCGAGGGACGGAGGTGGGGAGGAAACGACTGGAAGGGTCCGTGTAAACGTGCTGGACGTCAACGACAACGCGCCACTCTTTCAGAAGGATGCATACGTGGGCTCAGTCAGAGAGAACGAACCGACGGCCCAATCACTGGCACGAATCAAAGTGAGCTGTGCTTAAAAAAACATGAAAACATGCAGTTTCTGAAACACACTGGTGTACTACAGTTTCTCGTACACTCTGCTGATGGCTGCTGTAAAACGCTCCATAAACATACACCTGTGACTATCGCTGGTTTAAAATATAAAAAGTTTCTGCCACAATCAACATTTATAGTAGAATGAAAAGGCTGCTGGACATTAACTGATTCATTACATGAACTCCAGCGAGAAATGGAAAAAAGTTTCTAACTGATCAGGTGTGAGTCGGCCTTTAAACACTGAACCTGCATTCACCACACGTTCCATCACTTCTGCACACTAGGTCTGAGAGACCCGCACTACAGTTATGCATCACATTCAAAGCTGTAACGTAATTCTGCATAAAAACCACACATGTCAACGACTCCCAATTCCTCAAGGGATCAGATTCTCCCCCCCTTTCCCTTTTATTTCCCCCAGTTTTACTGTAACCGTGCTGTAATGTGTTTGTTTTTATTGCTTTCAACAATAGACCAGGTCAGATTGGCATGTTGGTCATCAGTCACTGCCACACCAAAGGGAGAAGGACACAGCTGTAACTAATGGTGCAGCTTTGGCTTTGATTGCACCCGGAGAAAGAAAAATATCTCTTGAGGAAAAGCTGGCCTTAACTCTTGGCTTCGCTGTGTTTGACTATAGGCTCACCTTAAACTCCTCCGATATTAATAACACTGCCCGAGAGAAAGAGGGAAGCCAGACACAAGCTTGTGTGTCAGCAGTTTGTGCAGGAACTTACATACTTCACATACAAGCGCACACACACCGCAGAAGAGGTAAGACGAGGGGGAAGGGTGAAGCAGATGGACTGAGCGGGTGTATCGAGGGGTAAAGCAAAGCAAAGAGAGGCTTTCTGCTCTTTGGCTCTTGACTTGGATGTTCGTTTCTCCTACGAACTTCAAAAATCTGAACCTTTTTCAGTTTTCTCTACGCATTTTCTTCCACCAGTCGTCGTTTTTGATGTCCTGCCCCCGACTCGTTTTACCTTTCAGTAAGAAACCACCATCTAATGCAATACTATTTGTTGAAAATTGATTTTGGAAGACAAGCTGCAAAAGAAAGTCCCTGCCTAGGAAGTTGTGGGGGGGAAGAAAGGTATTGCTTACTCAACACTTTGGCATTTAATGAAAGACTAGAGATACATGCCTGTTGTGAGGAGATACAAATAAGTGTTTTTGACAACCTGTCCAGCCTCTAACGATGCCAGCGAGGCCCAGAAGACTCCTCTCACAGCCGGAGGACTCATTTTTAAGTTCCTGCCAACTCGAGAATAATGAGGGGGTGTCATCATTGTTGTTTATGTTGTTGCGGATTAGTCGTGCAAAGTACGGTTTCATCTGTCCTCTGCCTGCTTGGCTCGTCTTGGCTCAGTTGGTGTTCATCCAGTATTGACGCCTGCACCACTAATAGCCAGGATCAGCTTTAATCTGTCCAATAACATGCCACTGCTGAGTGACAGCTCTCTGGCCGCATGCACATGCTCAAGCACAGTCTCACACACATACAGTTAAAACACAAATATTAGCACTGTCTGCTGCAGCATCTGCTGTTTTACAATCTGTCTTTTTGTCTTGGCGCTCTCAAAACTTCTTAAAGCTTTGGACTTTTGACTGTCACTAAAACATATGTTGAAAGCACAGGCCTTCTTCTTTTCCCAGGCAACTGACGATGATTCTCCTCCGAACAACTTACTGACGTACACAATCACCTCAGCCTCAGCCTTCGGTGATTACTTCAGCATCACAATGGTGGAAGGTTATGCAGGTATGCAAACTTTTATAAACTCACTCATATTTATCAGGTTTGCACATCTTTTTCTGGTAGGAATTGGTGTTTTGCTCATTTTTCCTGTCCTCGTATTTAAAGGCATTGCAACGGGACATTTTCACATTTAACAGTGACGCTTTGCATTGATTCAGTTTGCTCACGTTTAAGTCATACACTAATAGGAAAGTCCACTCATGCAAATGTAAATTAGCTTGACAAAAAGCACTTGGTTCTCAGAATCCAGCGATGTTTGCAAAATAGCTTTTCTAATTTTTGCTTATCGTCCAAATAATAAATGAGCGACTAGTTTTTTTTTCTTTGTTTATTTCATTCAAAATATAAACAAATAAAGCATAGAAACAATAAGAAATACATAACAAAAAATCAAATTTGAACGAAAAGGAGCAGAATGAAGAATAGCATCTTATAATTTCTGCCCCATTTTCCAGAAGAAATAATCAATTTATATATAATTTCCATTTGTCAGACACACACACACAGATTCATTTTAAACCTTTTCCTGTTCTTAATTCCAGTGTGATCATGATCATTGATTTAATTTACATTTTCATAATTATTTAGTACACTCAATTTGGTACATTTTTTGAACATTTTTATTTCCCTTTTAAGGTTATTCCATAATTTAACACCATTTAAAGATATATTCCACTCCTTAATTTTAGTTCTAAATCTAGGTTTTGTAAACACATCAGTTTCTTTCAGCATGTAATTATTAGTTCTCTTTTCAAATATCCCCTGAATGTTTGTTGGCAGAGTGCCTAAATTGGCTTTATACATGGTTTGTATGATTTTCCAGTCTTTTAAATCATTTCAGTCATTTATATTTAATAAACAATGGGGTTGATGGATCTCTACAGCCACTATAATTGATGATTCTCAGAGCTCTTTTCTGTAAAATAAATAAGGGTTGTGTATAGTTTTTGTATGTTGCTCCCCAGATTTCTACACAATAAGTCAAGTATGGAACAATCAGTGAATTGTACAATGCCAACAAACGAGAATCAGTCAGTAAAAACGTGACTCTATGTACTACTCCTAAGGATTTGGCAATTTTACCTTTTATGTAACTAATATGGGATTTCTATGACAAGTCTTCATCAATAAGAACTCCAAGAACTTTAGTTTCTTTTACTCTTTGAATTGCAATCCCATCTATTTCCAATGACACATCACTGTTCTTTCTATCATTAAACAGTATAAAATGTGTTTTATTAAGATTCAGTGTCAATCTATTTATATCAAACCAGTTTTTAATCTTAATCAGTTCATCATTTATATCACTTTAGCCACCTCCTCAATATTTGATCCTGAGTAAAACAGTGTTGCATCATCTGCAAATAGAATGGTACCGAGTGTCTTAGATACATTTTCCAAGTCGTTAACTCATTCGCTGCCAGCGTTTCTCACTGCATTTACTGTTTTTTAAGAGTCACAGAACGTTGCACGCTAGGATGATGTCAACGCCAAAACAACCAAAACAAAGAGGAGACTCACCTCTCACATCAGGAAGAATCTGCGAGTTTCAAGCGTTATCCGTTCTTTCATAATCCGTTGTCGAATTGTGATCGGCAGACGCTTTTCCGGATCGCGCCTCACTTTTTTTTACAGGAACGGCCAAAAACGATGTAACACATGGATTTTCTGCTTCCTGATCACATGACGTGTGATGTATGCAGATGAAGATCGGCTTTAGAGCTGAGATGTTTGTTCTCTGAGCGTGGGGGCTCGTTCCGATGCCCAAACAGTAAAAAAATGCAAATGTCGACTTTAGTCGTCAATGGCAGTGAATGAACAGTTTTGGTCCAAGGACCGGCCCTTGTGGCACTCCACAATTAATTTCACAGTTTTGATTCATGGTCCTTTATCTGAACAAACTGTTTCCTTTTTTCTAAATACGTTTTTAACCCATTGATGAGCCACACCTCTTATTCCATACTGACTTAATTTTCGAAGTAACCTTGAGTGATCAATGACGTCAAAAACTTTTTTCAAATCAATGAAAACACTGACAGTCATTTTATTGTCAGTTGCTGTTGATATTTTATCCGTTAATTCCATTATTGCCATTGCTGTGTTTTTTACAATGTTTCGTATTTCTTCTTTATCTACTTTGTCAAGGACAATACTATTGACAGTACTAATCATTGTGGTCAATTTATCTTCTATTATTGGTTTGTCCTCCATCAAACTCCTACCTACATTTACAAAAAAAATCATTAAACTCATCAGTGATTTCTTTATCATCATAAATATCTTTTTTGTCCTTGACAAAGTGATTCGGAATACTGGATTTTGTTTTCTCTCTATTGGTCACACTGTTTAGTATTCCCCAAGTATACAGCTTTTGTGTTATTTTTATTCTGATTCAACAGATTACCATAATAATCTTTTTTTTTTGCTTCCTAATTATTGTTACCAATTAATTTTTAGATTTTTATATCTATCTTCTGCTTCCCTTGTTTGCAATTTTAAAAACTCCTATATAAATTATTATTTTTTGCACACGCATTCTTTAATCCCTTAGTCATCCAAGGTTGATTTTCCCTTTTACCTGTAGATTAGATTAATTTGCAGTTATCATTATATGACTTCAACAGTATTTTCATGAAGGATGTGTATGCAGCGTTGACATCACGGACGTATACCTCCTTCCACTTTTGTTTAATGCCTCCATGGCTTTAACTGATTTATCTCTTCTGTAGTTCATGGTGATGTTTTGTTTTATGGAATGTTTGTATTTGAAGACTGCAAAAACAGGTAGGTGGTCACTAATATCCATCATTAATATCCCTGTTTTCCTGACCTCATCGTTATTGCTAGTGAATATATTATCAATGATTGTTGCAGTCCGAGATGTAATTCTGGTTGGCTTGTTTATCAAGGGGAATAAATCCACACTATACAGTGAATCTGCAAAATCCTTAGTTATCTGTCCAACCTCATGTTCTAAATTAATATTAAAGTCTCCACATAGAAATAATGTTTTGTATTTAATGTGATCAACCAATTCAATAATTTTTTCATTAAATGTCCCAATACATGATCCTGGTGCTCTATAAACACAACTAATTAAAGTATTTTTAGCAGCTTCATTGCTGATTTCTACAGTTACAATTTCCATAACATTATCTTCCATCATTGTCATTTCCTTAACTAGTTTACATTCTAGATCTGATTTAATGTACAGGGTAACCCCACCACCTCTTTTATTTTTTCTATTTACAAAATAAAGTTCATACCCTTCCATTTGTACTTCATCCATCATATCATCTTTGAGCCAAGTCTCTGTTATAGTAATCACACAAAATTTGTTTTTGAATTTATTTAAATAATCTTTGATAATTAATAACTTAGAAAATAAGCTTCTACTATTAATGTGGATAAGTGACATTGTGTCCTTAGTCAATCTCCCACAGTTCAATTGTTCTTCCCCAATATAATCACAACTTATGTTTAATTCATATAAATTTCCATCCATTTTATTGTCAGTATCATATATTTTATCATCTGTATCCATTTCAGTTGAGTGATTTTTGCCAGTTTGAATCAAGACCAATAACAGAGTTATCCATGTTGTTTTTACAGTATCCAAAAAAAGTTTGGATGCATAAATTCTGATGATCTTAACCATAGTTTGTAAACTTGTTTTATATACTCATTTATTACTTGTATTTTTCTAGCTCTGTTAGTTCCTTAATGATCAGAATCTTTGCCTGCTCCGGAGACCCATTCAGTTTAATGAATACCTTACAGTTTGAAGTCCATGTTGACTGTATTTTCTTTTGCTTTCTCAGAAGTCTCGCTTGCCTTGCAATGTCTGCATTTTTCTTTTCCAAATGTGTTAAGTGAAAATTAAAATATATAGTTAAAGGGGACATTTTATGATTTTTTTCTTAAAGAGGCATTGCACACCATCAGAAAATGTAACTCCACCCCTAGTCAAGATTTGAAAAATGCTATGAAAGTGGGCGTTGCCAGGAGGCACAGAGTGGCATGGCCAAGTGTGGGGAATTTCCATTCTGGGAGGGAGGGGGAGTGGGAGGAGACTGTATCAATGATGTGAAATTGTTCCAGCCCTGGTCAATCGCAAGTTTCAAATGCAATAGCCGCTGTTCTGCCACAGGGGGCAGCACAAAGACGTTTTTGGACCTAGATTCTAGATTTAATCAAGTTTACACAAACATGTCAACAAATGCACAGAAACTGAAAGATTGCATTTGTAAAGACCCAATTATACAGTTAATTAGCAAAAAAAGTTATTTTAGGATTTAGTTACTCTTTAAGTCATAATATTTCTAAGGTCGATACAAGACATGTTCATGACGTTTGTTGCACTAAATATCTGATTTCAGCTGTTTTAAAGTTTCAATACCTTCCACAATGAGCCGTTTGAAGGTTCTTTCACTTAAAACAAAACAAGCTGTTGCTGGCCACACCCACCCCTTCCCCAGTCAGGCTGCTATAAGCTGAGAAGAAGCTCTGATATACGGGAGGGGCTTGAAGTAGAACCACTGCTTCTCCAGCAGCAGCTCTCTTGAGAGGTGCTTCTGATCTAAATTCCCGTTTGTGATGTCACAAATGGGGAATATTTGAAATGGCTTTGTTAGGCACATAATTCCTAAAACCAAACACGGACAGAAAATGAATGGACATGTTTTTTTTTCATATTTGGATTGTTTATAGAGGTGGTAGAGACCCACATTGCAGCACAAAAGGAAGCAAAACGTGAGTTTTGCAAAATATGTCCCCTTTAACAAAGCACTAAAGGGTGTTTGATTCACAAAACCTAAATGTGATTACTTCTTCATGCAGTATTGATGTAGGCCTAGGACCTCCAGCTTTACGAAGTTTCTCTGAAGCTTTCTAAGACAACAAATAAATACAACCATGTGCTTTGAGAGACTGGCACTTATAAAAGCAGATAGAAGGTGCAACCGGTGAGCAGAAACTGGTGCTGCACATTCTTGGTGAATCTGGGCCTCTACTTCTACGTCAGCTCTAATAAAATGACTCCTACAAACAAATGTGCTGGTAACAGTTTTGTTAGCAGCAGGTCACAAATAAATTCTCAATAATTTCCACTTTTAACACCCCCCACCCCCCTTCTCTTTCTCTGCACCAGTGATCAGTGTAAACAAGCCTCTGGACTATGAGAAGATTCCCAACGGAGTGATCTATTTGACAGTGATGGCAAAAGACGGGGGAAACCCATCACTTAACAGCACTGTCCCCGTGACGGTGGAGGTGATAGTAAGTACGACAACCGAAGTAACACAGATGTGGGCCTTCTGCCACGATGCACGAGAACAAGTGAGGGCTCCACTCATAGCCAATCCTTTTCAAGTTATGCTTTCAGATTTTAGAATAAAAGAGACAGACTTTGTGTGTTGATTAGCTCAAATATCAACATTTTACAAAATAATGAGTTTATCGCAACAACTGATTAATACGATGTGTCTCCCATTAACTGGTAGCCCACTGGGCAGAGTTCATTTTAGTCATGTAGTTCGATTTTAAGAGAGATGTCATGGACGTTTGCAGACAACCAGAGGAGGAATGCGTTGAGCACCACTCACGTAAACAGAACAAACCTTTTTATTTTACTTTACTAATTGCCTCAAAGGAAAAGAAGTAAAGACATTACCCAACGCTTGCTAATCCAAGTTAGTTCAGATGACACACGGGAGCTTGAAGAGTTTCTTGGTGATCAGCAGGAAAAGAGTGGGACAGGAAGAGGGAGATGTTTGGGGCATAATTTGTGCACTTAGAAACATCCTGTGGTGACGAAACCGTTATTAATAATAACAGCAGGCATTTTATGCATACTACTCGTGTAAAAGAAACAAAACACCAGCATTCGGATTGTGTTTGCTGTTGTTTTTGATTTTGTGCCAACCTGGTATGAACCCACAATGAAGGTTGATTATGATTTTTTTCTTGTTCACAAAAACAACCAAAACGATCCAGTTAGCATCCTAGCTAAAAAAAAAAAAAGAAAAAAAGAAATGAGAATAAAAACCATCAAAAAGCCAACTCAACAAATTTGCTTGGGTTAGCTTCTCTCCTCAAAGAAAAGGTCAAACCAGTTTTGTTACATCCATGGACTGAAGTGGCCAACAACACTAACAGAATTTACATTTTCACATTCACACTTAGGCACAAGCAGCCATTAGCAAAATGGCCCAGCAGCCCTGATAAATAGCCAAATACATCGCCATAATAAAGGCCTACAATGGAAAGATTGATTTGCCCCGCCTACTTAGCCAGCACGTGAATATTAAGTGAGATGTGTGCTGATTGGCTGGTTTACCACAATGGCTCTATGACACTGCCTGATGCTAGAAACGGCAGTGTCCAGATGAGTCAGTAGGGAAGTTGTGGATCTAGCGTGCGTTCAACCGTACATGTTTGAATCAGAACGTTAGGAGAAGCTCGGGCCAGAGGCAGACTGGCAGTCTGAGTTCTGGAGAATCCCAGAACGGCCGACGTACTCCGGGCCGTTGCCGGTGGCCCACCACCCCAACCACTTGGAGAACTTAGAGGATTCCTCCTACATTCCTCCTTCTCTTAACTTGCAAAAGAAAAATGTGACTGTTTACCTCAACTGACTTTATGAATACTGGCATAAAAACAAAATGAGCAGTGTTGGGAACGTTACTTTTAAAAAGTAGTTAGTTATAGTTACTGATTACTTTGTCAAAAAAGTAACTCAGTTACTTACCGAGTTACGAGATTATAAAAGTAACTAATTACCAAGAAAAATAACTACTTAGTTACTGTTGTCATTAAAGAATGCAAGAGAAAAGGGTTCCCCTCTTAATTAAACTTACTTCATTTACTATAAATTACTACAATAGTGAAATATAAATGACTAATGACTGGAACATAATAAAGTGTATGTCCAAATGTTTTTTATAAACCTGAATAATGTAAATAAATAAGCACTTAACAGGAGGAACTACTAACAGGAACATTACACTAATCTAGACTATTAAAAGGTCACTGTGTGATATTTAACAAGACCCCAATCAGCTAAAATTTAAAATTGCAAATAGAAACACCTGTAAAGGTTCCCGAGCGTTTAAATGGTCTCTCAGTCTAGTTAAATTACAGAAATGAATGTAATTTTGCACAGTATTAAATTTTTCCAGCATCACATAATTGTGTGTTTTTAGTAGCATTTCTGTTGCTGCTAATCTAGTAATGGTTAAATAAATAAATAAAACCTTTAAAATGACACTAGAAGAGGCACAACTTGGGTCAGACCCAACCACAGAAGAGCTGAAGCTGGGTGGTAAACACACACAGGTAGTTCTGGTAACACCTGAGCTCCATGCCGTCTGAGACTGATGCATCAGTGTTACAGCGGGACTAAAGACATGATCAGAAACAGGTTACAGCTGGATGATCTAGGAAGGTAGAAGATCAGGACGTCTGAGCGGTGAACAGGTGAGCGGACCTTCAGGACGTCCCGCTCTCACGCTAAGAAGGGCGTAGATATTCATCACGTCTTCCTCGTTCTTCACGGGCCGTGATGCTCTTGGATGAAAACATCTTCCTCTTTAGCTCCTGATCAGCTGATGACAGCTTCAACACACCGCGCTGCTTAACGCACGCATTTCCTTATCAGTAACAGAAACGATCGTTTTGTTAAAAGAAGACGGTAATTAATTAGTTTGCTTGTTACAGAAAGAAATATTTTTTATTAATGTGGTTATTTTAAACGGCGTTATTCCCATCGCTGCTCTGTTGTGTCTGCAGCAGTTAGTGACTGAGACCGTGAGGGTCTCCGCCCACCCGGCCAATCATCATCGTGTTTGTAAGTGCGTTACCGACACCTCTCTCTCCCTGGCTGCAGCTGAAGTGTGGCGGTCAGAAAGCCTCACACTGTTGCTCAACGTTCGACCCGCACATAGTAACGCACAACCTCCCGTCCCCAGTAACGGTAACGGCGTTGCAACAGTGGGAAAAGTAATTAATTAGATTATTCCGTTACCTAAAAAAGCACGCCGTTAGTAACACCGTTATTTTAAACGGCGTTACTCCCAACACTGAAAATGAGCAGACAGAACCCACAACAAGTCTTCAGACCTCTCGTCTCATTTCCCTGGACGGACATCCATCATACATGTACGTTTTTATTCATGAGAAAGGCAGCGGCGGCGAAGAAGAATGGACGAATATTCTCGATATGCAAGGGGCGAAAGAATTTCTATACACATCCCACACGAGGGAGGGAGAAACCCTGCAAAATCCAACTGGGATAGATGTGCACAATTCCGGATTCTGCGTCTGTCTCCGTCTCTTTTCTTGTCCTCCACAGTGGCGTGACTCACACCACAGGGGTTTATCAGCGGCTGGCAGCGTCACACTCACACAAAGCGCTGCACCAGTGTAACTCGGAGCCGTGGTAGATAATTGCACCAGTGACTGTTGTAAAGTGTTAACACTTCTCAGCGGCTCGCGCAGTGGGGATCCTCGCCGTGAATAGCCACGCAGCTCCACGTGTTGCCGTGAAACATCCGTATTCATGAGCGGGAGGCTGGGACACGTTTACACGCTGTCGCCGAGTCCGTTTTAAAGCTCATGGCGTCCCGTGTTAGAGCTGTTTATTCATGTCACCCTTGGCAGGATGTAATTGGGTTGGCTGTAAACTTTTAGCGCCTCTGGTGGAAAATGTCTTCATTCTAACAGATTTTATATCACCACATTTCCAGTTTAGGACAAAGTTTAAAGGTGCCACTTAAGCACCGTTTTGCAATTACAACTCCTCACTCGGGCTTTAATGTCAGTCTTTTCCCCGCTGCTGGCTCGGCGCTGTGATTTGCAGTCTTGTTGCTGAGCTTTTGCTTGTTTATTTCACCTCCTCCAGGATGAGAATGACAACGCGCCGGAGTTCAGCAGACAGTCTTACGTCATCAAAATCCCAGAGAACATTTTTGCCGGTGAGTTCCTCAAAGCTTCTGCGGTTACAGTTTAGTCACCAGAGTCACATTTATGCACCAGCAGCGCAGCTCGGCTGCAACTCGAGTTGTAGGCCAACGAGCATTTGAACTCTCTGCTTCGGTTTTCTTTCAGCAACATTTTTGAAATCCTCTATCAGAATGTGGCACATTCACTCTAGCTGCTCCATTCATTCTCGCTCTTGTCTTCTCCGACAATAGATTTGTTTCCAGCCACTAGAGGGAAAGGGGAACGTATGACTGCACCTCCTTCTCTCTCTCTCTCTCTCTCTCTCTGAGCTCTGGCCATGCTTTCTGTCTCATGCACATTTTAAAGGAGCTCTTAGCAGAGCAGCATGGATGTACGCTGAAGTTCAGGGAACTGGGTCTAAAGTATTTGGCCTTGAGCTGCAGGCCTAAGGCTGCTGCTTCGAGACAGAGCTCCAGGCCAGCCCTGCAGCTTTGGCTAGCATCTCATCCCCTTACCAGTCTGGGTACTGATCAACTTTGTGGCAAGTGAGAGCCGTGCCAAACATGCTGATAATCCACTAATCCATACATTTTTGCCATTAGCCATCAACATTGCCGAGGAAGGGGGCAGGGAAGACATTGGACATTGGACTCTGCAGCTTGTCTATCACCTCCATTTATTCATTGACATCTTGTTGCTGTTGAATGTCGTTAATCTTGATGTTTCACTATCTCACCCCTCACAGGATCCACTGTTCTGGTTGTGAATGCAACAGACTCGGATGCGTCGCGGGAGTTCGGTCAGGCCTCGCTCATTTACTCCCTGGAGGGCCCGTCTCAGTTCCGGCTCAACTCACGCTCAGGTGGGATGGTTGGCGTGCAAGCATGCATGTGCTGATGTGTGTACTTTACACACTGTTTACTAGGGTGTCACATGGGTTTCGGTGCTTCTTATTTATTTAGAACCAAATTTAAATTAAATGCATGGATATATATATAAATATATAGACCTGTTTGTGTACACGTGTCCTTAGAAACACACATTATGCATGAAGTGTAACTGAAACGTTTGACGGGGAGTAGGATGAAGTGTAACTTATAAAATTCCTCCCCCTGTATCCTCAGTACACGTAACTCACATCTTAACAAAACAAAACAAAAAAACCTTGCAGAGGAGATCTAAACAAACGTGTACTCATCGTCTGTAATACAGACCAACTGTATACCGCTCACAATATTACCTTACCTTGTCTTAACCCTTTTTGGTCTGTTTTAGGCGAGCTCACCACCACGACCTTTCTGGACCGAGAACAGAAGTCGGAGTACATCCTGATAGTCAGAGCTGTGGATGGAGGAGTTGGCCCGCAGCAGAAGACTGGCATCGCTACGGTAACACCATCACCACAACCCCTCCACTGAACATGTGCTGAAAATGGGCTCATTTCTGTAGCTTTATGGTACAGATACTATCTGGTAGCGCCTTTAGTCCAACCTGCAGCTCTAGAGCCACGTTTGGGTCTTCAGCTCATCTGAAGTGGTCACTTGTACTTTGGACCAAAAGGACTTGAATAACAATAAGGTGTAGTTTTAATTTACTCTAGAAAATCCAAACCTTTTCCAAGGGCTCGGCCGGCTAGGGGGTGGGAGGCTGCGGGCGGGCCTGTGGGCTTGCCGCTGATTTCTCCCGGGATTCTGCCGGCTGCTGGTTGTGGCCCCCCGGGGCGATCCTCTGCGCCTCTCAAGGGGAGCGGGGGCTTTTCTGGTTACAGTCTCCCTGGGGTCCCTGCGCTCTGGGACAGCTCCTGGATCTCTGGGACTTGGAGCTCCCTCCATCCCCTACACATCTTTGGGGGGCAGATCTGTGGTCCCTCACACTCTCTATTGGACACTCCTATAGAGAAACCTTACATAAACAAGTGCATGTACACACACAGGTGCTCACATGGTGCTCTCATAAGTATGGACTTGGGCACGTTCAACACATGTCTTAAGGCTGTGGTTGGCACTAAATGCACTGTGGTTTATTATCGTGTGATTGTTCAGTAAAACAATGTTGATTTTATATTTCACCATCAGGGTGATGCAGTGATTGTTTGCTCCTGATGTATTGTTGTGTGTCCCTTTTTTTTTAGGTTTGTTTTTTCTCTTTCTGCAGGTCTAGAAGCAGACTTGTTCATCATTGATTGTTTATTTTTGTGAAATCCAAACCTTTAGCAATTTGAGCATGAAACTCCTGCCTAACCCTAACCTTCACAATAAAAGGAAATATGAACTTTACTTTTGAAAGTAAAGCCTCAGTTAGGAAACCCTGATTAGCTTTTGAACCCAAAACATTTTTATAATCAAAGCTGGGGGGGGGGGGGTGTTAAATTACAAAATACAACAAGATTCTTCCAGTAGTCCTCAGCAGAGCCTCAACTTCCTTAAATCCTTCAAAATAAGAGTCTCAAACTCTCGCATGTTTCACAACATTTTAAGTGTTTAAATTTCTTACAATTTTTCTCTTCGTGCCAAACTTTTACTGCAGCCTTACCTGCTGGAAATGTTGAAGCTGTTTACGGGTGTGCACAGATTTAGAAATGTAAATAACAAATGTAATTATTTATCTCTAACACTGGATGGATACATTCGTCATATATCATCGAGGCCGATGGGTCTTTGCACTGAAGGTGGTTTAGTTTTTCATACCTTTGTAATCTCAGAATAACGTTACTCTTGAATTACTTTGTTTTTTCTCAACATCTGGGTTTTATTCTAACTATTCAAACAATATTTGAACTTTATTCGGGACAGTTCCTTCTTGTTTTTTCTCTTCTGTGTGTTTCTAATAGCCATTAATGCATATTTTAAAAGGCCAATTGAAATTTGATGACTTTAGCTCTTAATTTTAAAGTGACCATGTGTATTTTCCTTGGAGATGGGGGGGCAGTACACACCTAAATAATTGCAAGAAAGCAGTATTTTTGTGCTCAAGTAAGATCTTACCAATGGATGGCCTTTAGGGTCAAAACACTCTGGGAGTAATTTCATCACTGGCAACAAGCAAAGAGGTACATTTATAAAACAACAACGATTATGAATGGTGAAAGTTTTGTAACTGCTTGCTACAAATCAGTAAATGCGTTTTGTCTTCACGGGCTCCCAAAGAAGGAAACACAGCGTCTAATATGGCATCGCCCAGAGACTTTGACCCGCTCCCATGTATTTTAGACCTGATTTTTTATAGTTATATTTACGAAGCCACCAATATTTTTCAAAAACTGGGGCATCATTTAATTCATTTTCAACATTTCGATCGATATTCCCAGAGATTAACAGTAAACCCTGGAAGGTTTTGTGTCTCCAAACAAAACTATCCTATTTACATTTCAAATGTATTGTAAAACTACTATTAAATAAAACACTATTCTGTTCATATTGCTGTTAGTTGTGACACAAAAAAGTGTAAACTTTCAAAAAGTAGACAATTAGCCAATAAAATAGTCAAGCAGAAAATATAAAAAAGTTGCGTTAAAACAAAATGTTTCAGGCAATAAAGGTGTTTTAAGTAAGTGCAAAAGTAAGAGTAAAGGTGGGCAAAAGAATTTGTGCAAATTTGAAAAGTTTTTAATGCAAAATGTAGGTTTTATTGTGAAAAACCTTTCTATACAAACTCACGTTGTCACTGTGAGGGTTGTATTTTAATGTTCTGTCCCAGCCACAATCTAAATTCTTTTTAATGAATTTGGTTTCAGTATTTTATAATTGCTCCAAACATTTCTCCTCTCCCTTTGATTCTAGGTTAACATCACCGTCCTTGATATAAACGACAACGCCCCCATGTGGCAGGACGAGCCGTACAATGCCAACGTCGTGGAGATGAGTCCCCAAAACACCGACGTCATCTCTGTGAGTTTCACAAGCTAACCTGTTGAGCTTAGAGTAGGTGATGCGTTTTAATAATGTTTGTTTGATTTATTATTTTAGGTGATTATGTTTGTTTAAATGTTTTGTTGGAAATAAAAAGCGTTATGCCCAGAGGCACCTCCAGAAACACTCCGGATGAGGTGCACTGGTCATCCTGGGGTTAGGAGGCTAAAACTAAAAGCCGTAGCAAAATTTTTATCAAACATTGAGTGTAACTGGAGCCAAAGGTTGCAATGGCGGGAATAAATAGGACAAACACATGGTTCTATTAGTGATTTAGTGAACCTGACTACTATTTGTACTGAGAGGATTACACAGAAAGCCTCCTCCAGGGCAGGTTGGATTGTCCAAACGGGTGATCAGAATCACGGCTCATTCGGCTTCCAAACGGATCCTTATTTGGAACGGCTGATGTGTCGTTCATAAACAACCCGGCTTTGAGAGCTGCTGTGGGGGGTTTTCTACACCATCAGTGTTTTAGTGCAGTTGAGATGCATAACAGATGGTTTCACTGCATTTTCCTTTAATAGGAGGAGTCCTTGCTGGTTTGTTTGTGAACGACAGGTCAGCGTTCCAGGCTAGAGGTTACACGTGACATCACACCATCTCTCAGCCAATCGATGCCCCATAAATATTGAAAAAATAATAAACAACCAGTGTTTGTTTTTGTTCTTCTCCAGAGTTCTGTATCACTTCCTGTTATTTTATTTGGTGTGCCAGCCTCCACCCTTAACTGGCTTCAGGTGGTACAGAACTCGGCAGCTAGGTTTCTGACGAACACCTCTGGATGTGACCATATCACACCTGTACTGGCGCGCCTCCATTGGCTACCCGTAAACTTCGGAGTGAAGTTTAAAATTCTAATCTTTGTTTTTAAGGCCCTGAATTGTCTGGCACCGGATTACCTGTCTGACCTTGTGACTCACTATTGGGCCATTCCCATCTGTACCGGGTCGGCCCGGGCCGGGTAGCCCCAGTCGGCCCCAGCCTGGCCCGGTTGGTTCCACACATCCTTGTCTTAAGCCCATGTGGGCTGATTCTACCCACCAATCAGAGGCTTGCTCTAATGGAAGGTGTGAATTTGCTGTCAGCAGTGGGTGTGTTGGCCCTGGTCGGCCTGAAGCAGACCCCCTCGAGAAGAGGGCTGAGAATGAGCCTTGGTTGGCCCGGAAAAATACCAGGCCACCCAGATATGTAAACAACCTACGCTACCCGGCCCGGGCCGACCCGGTACAGATGGGAATGGCCCATTTGTGCCAAACTGAGCATTGAGATCTGCTGATTGCTTGCTGCTTCACGTCCCCACAATGAAATCCAAAGCGCGGGGGCGGCGTGCTTTTGTCTACGCTGCTCCGTCCCTCTGGAATGCTCTTCCTCTCTCAGTGAGGCTACCACCATCCCTCCCCCGTTTCAAGTCACTGCTTAAGGCCCACTTTTACGACTGGGCATTTTTAAATCCTTGACTTTTATTAATTATTTTTATTATGTATTCTTTTATTGACTCTGATTTTACTGCTTTGTTGTGTATTTATATTATAGATTGTGTTTTTGTTCTTATGTTGTGTTTTACTGTTTATCTGTACAGCACTTTGGTCGGCTGCCATCCCGTTTTAAAAGTGTTTTATAAATAAAGTTGGTATGGTATTAATTGTGATGATTGCTCCTACTAACTCCAACTTTTCAGTAACTAGTAATTATTTTGTACTGTAACGTACCAAAAGGGTCAAATTTTCACCGTCTACATTGACCAACATAGTGACCCTTCATCTACAGAAGTTAATCCACTTTCTGTTTGGCCTTCTGAACTCAGAAGGTTCTGCTCGGTGCATGTTTACATACATGAAGTCATAATAAACTGTCAAGGTCCTCTGCACTCTCTGCATTCTTCACTCTGAAGAAAGTTAAGCTTCCCTGATTTTACAGTTATAAATTAAATAATCATGTGTTGAATGAACAAGATGTTTAAATGAAATGTTTGAATAATCTGCGCTTAAACCAACAACGGATTTAAAATGAATATTACTCTTACAATGACCCGTTTCAGATCGTATGATCAGTGTAGAGAAGAAGTTGTTCTTACATTTAATTAGAAACCATAGAATGTGAAATATCACCTTGATGGATCTTTGAGTAAATTCAACCAGAAGATCGGATCTTTTTATTGCAGGGATTGAGCAACACTTAGTGTCAACTTCAAGAAAGCGAGAAAGTCAGGTTTAAAAAGTTAAAAGATTTTTTTCTAAACAAATTAAACAAGACTAACTTTAAACCCTAGGTGTATGATGAACTAAGGTGGAGTAAGACTGAGGATGGTGTATGTGTGAAAGATGTTCAGAACCAGCAAATCCGGAGAAACGATTAGTTCCGAGTGGGAGTGAAAGGGTGTTTTGCTCTAAGGTTTGGTTGGAGATTATAACACACATTGAGACGCCATCTGTCGGTCTACGTACCCCAACGGAAGTCCCCGTTTAGATCCGGAATGTCGAGGGTCCAGCTTTAGACCCTCTTGGAACCGACGTCTGTAGATATGCAGCGGTTGCCGACCCTTCCAGTCTTGAGTTACTCCCAGATAACGACAGTTTATTAGCATCAGCGAGACCCTGAAGGGGTCGTGCCGGTTCAGCTTTTATTCTGAAGGAACCGTTGCAGCAGGTGGAACATGCAACAGGTTTAATCCAGCTTGTCGTTACGTTCTTTCGGCTTTAAGAGGAAAGTTACGGATCGGCCACTCCGATAACTTCTCTAGAACACTTTGAACTCATGTTAAGGTGATGTGGGGCATAGTTTTATAATTGGATGTTTTGATTTATGGTCTAATCAGGATTTGCCACAAAAAGGGTTTTAACAAGCACCAACAAAACCACGCCTCGCGTCAGATCTGGAAGGTTCTGATTGGATGTTACGGCTCAGAGCCATTTGGGTTTTTCCCTGAGTGTGTGTGTGTGTGTGTGTGTGTGTGTGTGTGTGTGTGTGTGTGTGTGTGTGTGTGTGTGTGTGTGTGTGTGTGTGTGTGTGTGTGTGTGTGTGTGTGTGTGTGTGTAGATGCAGCACCTGGCTCCAATCTCTCTAGATTGCCTCCCGGTTAGATTCTCTCAGCTGATCCTGATGACCAGCAGCATAAAAGTCAGCCAGCCCTCAGTTCAGGGAGCAGCAGGCTAGGGAGGTTCTCTCTGGTCTGTTGTCTCCTCAGCAGTTTTTGTTTTGTTAAACTTAAGATTTATGTAACAACTTTGAGAGCTTAACTCTCTGTGTTTAACCGTTCACCTTTTAGGGGTAAAGGACACTTTACCCCTTCGCTTGCTTTTATAAGACATCACTCAGTAAAAGGGAAATCGTGATGGTCTTTCGTGGTTTTTGTATTAATTTGGTTAATATGAGAGTTTAGTTGTTACTCGTTTTGTGTTGCTGCTGATGTGTCTTGTTAATCTGTGTTTTGAGTTTATATTTATGTAAATAAATGTTGTTTTGTTACTTTTACAACGTGAACATGCGTCCTCATTGTTACCCCAGGCCCCCTGGACAGCCTGGAGCGTAACATTGGATCAGAAAAAGGAAATGTGTCATGTGATTTTAGCATTACGTGTGATCAGTCTAGTGTCTAGTTTAAAGTTATACTGCTTATTAAAATACTATCATAGGATTATAATTTCAAGTTAATATTCTCATTTCACAGATTGATTGAACATTAGCTTCACATGATTATTTGGACTAACAAAGTTATTTGATTACTATTTAAAGAGAAGAGAGTTCTTGGTCTTTTTTCTTGTGCAACAGTTTAGATAAGCGCACAGAGCTTGAGTGGCCTTGGCCCGTATCTTGTAGATTAGGCTTGTGTCAGAAACTTATGGTTTTGCTTGGGCAGAGCGAATAGAGCAGGGCCTTTAGGTCAGAAATGGGCAATTCATCACGCTACATCAGTACGTGTTTGATTTAACAAGTTAATCACTGTTTACACTCATACACGTTACAATAAGATACATATTAAGGTGAATATTCCAGACAAAACGTCCGATGCTGTGATCGTAGTCTGTGGACACGTCACAGAATTGACCCTTTTGGTACGTTACAATACCTATGAAGTATTAAGAATCACAAAATGAAATTTTTTATTCTGTTTTATTTTATTTTACTTGAATCTATTTCAATTAATAATGCAACAGGAGGAGTATCTAACACCCTTCCTGGTGTAGATTCAACCTTTTCTCACCTGAAACCACTCAGATCCACCAGTTTAGGCAGATGGAAGTAAAATATAATAAACAGATACGCTTTCAAACATATCTTAGGAGTACATGCAGCCGAAGCACTAACAAAAAAATTCAGCTCTGCATGTCATTCTAGCCACGCTCCACTATAGCCTCAGCAGGTCAACTATTGGCCTGATTTGTTTTGTGTCTGGCCAATCCCAGAGCTCTACGTTGGTAGGGTGAGCTCAGCACCAGAGCTGCTTGCCATAGAGAAAAACTACAAAGATGGCGTGGGCCCGGGAATGGTGCCTGTTTGAAACGATGTTGGCATCAACGTTAAACTTTCTTTGAGACGTTAACAGATAGAGGTCTTTCATTTAGAAAAATGATATATTTGTTGCTTTTTTGACTGTTTAGGGCCTTGTTGGCTGATTTCCGTAGCAATGAAACATCTCATTGTTCATTTCTGTGACTGGTCTCAGCGCTGTCCGCCAATTGGGAGCTGTGTGACCTGGCTCTTTTAATAGAGCTGTTGTATCACTAACTTCGACGTATATACCGGACAATTTGTTTCCATAGGCTCCAATTATAAGTTTTTAAGCCAAAAAGGGAGGTGGCCACCACCGCCATTTTGACCGTGTCACAGGTTCCGTCAAGCCCAGACAATTCCATGAAAGGGAAAAGAGGTGGAGCTGAGGGTGGGGCTGTAAGGCTGGGATCTACTGACGACACCCGTCGAACTGAAGCAATGTAGCTACAAGCTGACCGGGCTGCATGGTGGAGCAGTTGTTAGCACTGTTGCCTCGCAGCACGAAGGTCGCAGGTTCGAAACTCGGCTGCGGCCTTTCTGCGTGGAGTTGTGTGTTTTCCCCATGCATGCGTGGGTTTCCTCCGGGTACTCTGGTTTCCCCCGCAGATCACAACGTGCCCTATAGGTTATAAATTGTAAGTCGCTTTGGATAAAAGCGTCTGCCAAATAAGTAAACATGAGCTAACCCAATGCAGAGGTGGGAGCTAAGCCAACGGAGGTAGCTACATAGCTACAACCAGAGTTAACTGTGCACAACACCAGAGCTTCTGAGTCAGAGATGCGCCGGGCTGACCGCTGGGTAAAACCGGGTGGAACACAGAGGTCTCTGAGAGCTCCACAAGCCGGCAGCCGCACAGCAGTCAAGCGCCGCTGCGATCAGAGCAAGCCCCCACAATGCGGCTTTAAAATTGACGCCAACCCGGAAGTAGCAAAAATTGCAGTTCCACCCTCATCCACTAGGGGCTGGTGTCAGAAGCGAGCAAATCCTCATTGACTCCCATGTTAAAAATACCAATTTCACAGCAGAAATAAACATGTTTACAGCCTGGTTCCAAAACATGTTTTTGGTTTAAATGATCTAGTTTACACTCATGACAACTCTGAGGGGGGTGAATTTTTTTCTCACTCTTCTGTTTAAGTGTATTAAAAGCCTAAAATTCTGTATAATTAATGAGCATCAGACCCACGTGACCACAGAAATAGCTCTGTGGAAAGGCCTCAGTAGAGCCTCAGTCTGGCTTGGAAACTGTTCCGGGATTTTGAGTCTCTGTGTTTGTGTATTCTTTTTTGGATATTTTTTGTGCAATTGTTGGACAAAATGACTTGCTGTGTCATTAATTGCACTAATAGAGCATCCAAGGAGTCTCCACTTCATTTTTTTTTTCAGTAAGTAAAATTATATTTATGTATTTTAGGTCACTGCCGAGCTGAGCTTAGATTTTAACATGTACTGTTTAACCATGAAATTTAAATGTAATAGGGTAAAACCCAGTGCATTTAACATAATGCTGTACTTTAGAAAATGGGTTGAAATATAACATGTTGGTGGAGCTGGGTTCCGAATATCGGCTTATGGAGCTTTCGGGAGACCGATGTTTTCCACCCGGAATGTCGGCTGTTTCTCCCCGCAGCCCGGTCCATCTCTGTCTGATCGCGGCTTCTGTGTGCTGCGCGGGCTGACGGCTTGTGGAGCTCTGGGATGGAAACCTTTCCACCCAGTTCTCCCCAGTGGCAGCTCTGCACATCTCAGATCGCAGCGGTGCTTGTCTGCTGTGCGGCTGCCAGCTTGTGGAGCTCTTGGAGACCTCTGTGTTCCACCCGGTTTTACTCAGCGGTCAGCCCGGCGTATCTCTGACTCAGAAGCTCTGGTGTTGTGCACAGTTAACTCCGGTTGTAGCTAGGTTGCTACCTCCGTTAGCTTAGCTCCCACCTCCGCATTAGCTTTGGGTTAGCTTCAGGTTAGCTTGTAGCTAGTTCGACCGGGTGTCGTCAGTTGATCCCAGCCTTACAGCCCCACCCTCAGCTCCAACTCTCTTCCCTTTTATGGAATTGTCTGGGCTTGACGGAACCTGTGACACGGTCAAAATGGCGGTGGTGGCCACCTCCCATTTGGGCTCAATAAAGTGATATTGGAGCCTATGGAAAGAAGATGTCCACGTATATTATGTCGATGGATCAGAGATGCGCAGAGCTGTTGCTGAGGGGAGGGGACCATACCGATAGTCGGAACCCAGCTCCACCAACATGTCATATTTCAACCCATTTTAAAAATGCAGCATTATGTTAAATGCACTGGGTTTTACCCTGTTACATTTAAATTTCATGGTTAAACAGTACATGTTAAAATCTAAGCTCAGCTAGTGCAAGAGCGGCAGTGACCTAAAATACCCATCCATCCATTTTCATCCGCTTATCCGGAGTCGGGTCGCGGGGGCAGTAGCCTAAGGCGAGAGGCCCAGACTTCTCTCTCCCCAGCCACTTGGGCTAGCTCCTCCAGGGGAATCCCAAGGCGTTCCCTGGCCAGGTGAGAGACAAAGTCCCTCCACCGTGTCCTGGGTCTACCTTTAGGTCTCCTCCCGGTTGGACGTGCCCGGAAAACCTCACCAGAGAGGCGTCCGGGAGGCATCCTGAACAGATGCCCGAGCCACCTCAACTGGCTCCTCTCGATGTGGAGGAGCAGCGGGTCTACTCCGAGCCCCTCCCGAATGGCCGAGCTTCTCACCCTATCTCTAAGGGAGAGCCCAGCTACTCTTCAGAGAAAACTCATTTCGGTCGCTTGTATCCGCGATCTCGTTCTTTCGGTCACTACCCAAAGCTCATGACCATAGGTGAGGGTAGGAACGTAGATCGACCGGTAAATGGAGAGCTTCGCCTTCTGACTCAGCTCTCTCTTCACCACCACAGACCGGTACAACGCCCACATCACTGCAGACGCAGCACCAATCCGCCTATCGATCTCACACTCCAGTTTTCCCTCACTTGTGAACAAGACCCCGAGATACTTAAACTCCTCCACTTGGGACAGGACCACATCCTGATCCGGAGAAGGCATTCTACCCTTTTCCGAATCAAGACCATGGTCTCAGATTTAGAGGAGCTGATTCTCATCCCAGCTGCTTCACACTCGGCTGCGAACCGCTCCAGCGAAAGCTGAAGATCACGTTCTGATGAAGCCAACAGGACCACATGATCTGTAAAAAGCAGAGACCTGATCCTCAGGCCACCAAAACAGATGCCCTCCACACCTTGGCTGCGCCTAGAAATCCTGTCCATAAAGGTTATGAACAGAATCGTGACAAAGGGCAGCCTTGGCGGAGTCCAACTCTCACTGGGAACGAGCCCGACACTACCGGCAATACGGACCAAGCTCTGACACGGGTCATACAGGGACCTAACAGCCCATATCAGAGGGCCTGGTACCCCATACTCCCGGAGTACCCCCCACAGGGCCCCCCGAGGGACGCAGTCAAACGCCTTCTCCAAATCCACAAAACACATGTAGACTGGTTGGACAAATTCCCACGCACCCTCCAGGATCCTCCTAAGGGTATAGAGCTGGTCCAGTGTTCCACGACCAGTACGAAAACCACATTGCTCCTCCTGAATCTGAGGTTCAACAATCCGACGGACCCCCCATAATATTTATGTAGAGGAAATGATCTTTTTCTTATTAAAGAACGGACAAATATGCATGGCAGCAAAGGTCGTCACTAACATAAAACCTGCCATCACCGCTGACTGTCTCGTTGTCCTGCTGCCGTCTTTGGCAGTGTGTTGTTTGTAATTAAGCCCTAATTGTCCATTAATTAAAGAGGCGTCGCTGGGTGTAATTAAGGGAGTCTGACTGCTAATTAAAGCGTAGCCTCGAGTCGTATGCATTGCAAATTATTCAGCTGCTAGGCAGAAGATTCTGTCTTTCAGAGTAAAAGCGTGAAATAAAAAGAGGTGAGGTAAAAGATGCCCTTCTCTGTTCAAATGTTGCTGCTTTTTTCTGATTCCTGCCTTTTTTGCGGCTGTTCCTCAGCTGACTGTTCACGCCGCATCCAGCGGTGCAATGCATACTGTATGTGAGTTTCTGTGGACAGTCACGGTGTCCCTCTAACCATTTTTCTATGAATCTGATCGTCCATGCTTACAGTCCTGTAATTGGCCCCAGCGTAGCTCTGGTCTGGCCGGTGTTTCTATGGCGACTAGAAGCCACCTGCTGATTCCTTCTGGAGGTGTCCAGTGAGCCGATGAATTTGGCTGCTGCGCCCGGTGGAAGGATCAGCCCACTCAAATCTCACAGCGCCCCACTACCAGAGCGGTGGCCCCTTAAACCTACACAGAAGCACCTTTAGTTCCAGAGCGCTCTGGTACCCAGCCACTCCACTTAAATCCACCAGGCAAATATATTTGCTCACAGTCTGTTAATGTGCTGGACTCCGACTGGAATCGATCAGCTGGACGGACTCCGGTCAGACACTTCCCCACGAATTATTTCACCTGCCTTATCTGTGTAGCTGCTAATCAATGAGACTGCAAGATGCCTGGCTGACATGTCTTCTTAATAATTTAATACGGCAAAGCCTTTTTTTTTCTCTAACGACCGTTTAACCAGTTTCCAGCATTTTTAGTCAGCACACTGAATAATTGATCAGCTCTTTAAAAAAAAACAGCTAATGTTTTAGCTTTTGGCGCCGTACGTTCATCATCCATCAGCAGCGAGTGTCAAAAAGAAGCTGTTAGCATTTTTCTTTTAGCTGACAGATAAGCTGTGTGTGTGTGTGTGTGTGTGTGTGTGTGTGTGTGTGTGTGTGTGTGTGTGTGTGTGTGTGTGTGTGTGTGTGTTTAGTGTGTGTGTGTGTGTGTGTGTGTGTGTGTGTGTGTGTGTGTGTGTGCGTGCGTGTGTGTGCGTGTGTGTGTGCGTGTGTGTGTTTAGTGTGTGTGTGTTTAGTGTGTGTGTGTTTAGTGTGTGTGTGTTTAGTGTGTGTGTGTGTGTGTGTGTGTGTGTGTGTGTGTGCGTGTGCGTGTGTGTGCGTGTGTGTGTGCGTATGTGCTTGCGTGTGTGCGCGCGTGTGTGTGCGTGTGTGTGCGCGTGCGTGTGTGCGTGCGTGCGTGTGCGTGCGTGTGTGCGTGCGTGCGCGTGCGTGCGCGCGTGTGTGTGCGTGTGTGCGTGCGTGTGCGCGTGCGTGTGTGTGCGTGCGTGCGTGTGTGTCTGTGTGCGCGTGTGTGCGTGCGTGCGTGTGTGTGTGCGTGCGTGCGCGCGTGTGTGTGCGTGTGTGCGTGCGTGTGTGTCTGTGTGCGCGTGTGTGCGTGCGTGCGTGTGTGCGCGTGTGTGTGCGTGCGTGCGTGCGTGTGTGTGTGTGTGTGTGTGTGTGTGAGTGTGTGTGAGATATTTTTTTAATTAAAAACTATTAGTTTTTTTCATGCTCATTTCCTCATCCTTCTCTTTTTCTTTTATTCCATCTTTCCATCATGAATCATTCCCTCTCCTCAGGTTCGGGTTGCTACTGTTCGATAAACATTCCTTATACGGTGAGGATTTATTTTCTTTCTCTTTCTCTTTCCTAGGTGTTGGCGTTGGACCCTGACAGCGGGGAAAACGGGACGGTTGTGTACAGCATCAGTCCAGTAAACCCCTTCTACACTATTGACAGCAGAACTGGGAAGATCCGCACCAGCGGGGCCACTCTGGACAGGGAGAGTACAAACCTCAGAGACGCAGAACTCATGAGGACCATCATCGTCTCAGCTGTGGACCGTGAGTGGATATTAGATGTTAAAAATTGTTTTTATTTTATGTAATTCTATAAGATGGATTAAAATAGGCCCTTGCCACCAGTGGAATGTCTACCAGGGGGCAGTAAACATGGCAGGTTTTTGATGAAGGTACTAATCCTGATGCTCCATCTGGATGATTTAAGGTCAGAAGTGGTTTGATGGGAATTCGTGAGAAGAGGTTAAACAAACTGCTGTGGATCATTGTCAGTTCAGGTCTTCAGACAATCAGATTTAAACCGTTCAAGTCATTTTTATCCACGTTTACGACTTGTTTTTCTCATTAAACCCTTTTTAATCTGCTTAATATTTTATCATATAAACTTTTTATTTACGAAAAATCAAAACTGGAAAAAAGGTCACTTTAATTAAATTATAAGGGAAGCAGATGTAAAAATAAATTATACAATGAATTTTATTTGTCCATCAACTTAAAGAAATGCAAATAAATGAAAGAATTGCCTAAAATCTATTATAAGTCTGCATAAAAACATTATTTTATCAGTTATAAAAAATGAAAAAACATTATTCTGCAGATTTTCCGATAAAAGTAACACCAAAAAAGAGTGAGATTAATGATGGAGGACTTATTTAGGGTATTTTTGTTCATTTCATGAGTTTGTGCTGGTATTGGCAGGAAGCTTCAGCTTTGTCCAGTTCTTTTTATTTATTTTGTAAATAATATGTTTATTTTAATTATTTGCATAAAAATGTATTCATTCACTCATTAAAGCATACACTGAACCCGACCAGGCCAAACACTGATTGGCATCGTTATTATTATTATTGTTATGATTTATGATTATTAAGAATGAGAATATTAATACATGAAACAAATCAAAGCACTGTTCAAAAATACAGGTTAAAAAAATACATCAAATTCAAAGAAAAGTCAGAATGTGACTACGTTTTAAAAAGTTTTTTGCTGGAAAGCAGATTTATCCCTGAGAAGGGGGTGAGTGGAGTCTGTTTGGTGACTTTGTGCCTCTCTGGCGTCCTCTGTAGGCGGTTCCCCTCCACTACGTGCTCTAACAAGCGCCACAGTGACTGTCAACCTGCTGGACCTGAATGACAACGACCCCACCTTCCTCAACCTGCCGGCTGTTGCTGAAATCTCAGAGGGACTTCCTTATGGAACCACGTGTTTTAGAGTAAATGCCTCCAAAAATTGATATAAAGTTTATTATGACGAGTTATTTTATCCATATTTCCTGTCATTTTGTCACCTCCCTCTCTGATCCTGTCTCAGGTCCAGGTCCAGGATCCAGATGAAGGGAATAATGGTTTGGTGACGGTGGTCCTACAGATGGGGATGCCTCGCCTCGACTTCTACCTCAACTCCACCAGCGGCATCATAACCTCCACAGCGGTCCTGGATCGCGAGCGCATCGCTCAGTACTTTTTAAGGATCATCGCTTTTGATGCGGGGCAGTTCCCTCGGACTTCCACCTCCACTCTCACCATCGCAGGTGAGAGGCTGGATCTCTCTGAGCCGCATGACTGGATCTTTTTATTATGAGGAGCTAATTAAGTAGCAAACGCCTGGCCTCTAAGGAAGCCCCTGATGGGATCTCTAAAGAGAATGTGTTATGAAAAGCTTTGGGTGTAACAGATTGAATGGGTCTATTGGGATTATTTTAATCTAAGAGATGATTCTGATGATAAAAAGTCATGAAATACTTCTGAAGGAACGCCGTATTTGTGTTTGTGCATCTATCTGTGTCCTCATCTATTTCCGTGTGTGTGTGTGTGTGTGTGTGTGTGCGTGTGTGTGTGTGTGTGTGTGCGTGTGTGTGTGCGTGTGTGTGTGTCTCAGTTCTGGATGTAAACGATGAGACGCCCACCTTCGACCCTCGTGTGTACAATGTCTCCCTGTTGGAGAGTGTCCCTAGAGACTATGTTGTGTCACGCCTCAACTGTTATGACAACGATACGGGTCTCAACGCCGAACTTAGCTACTTCATCACAGGTCAGAGGTCACGGTGTTTACGTGTGCTTGTGTGTGTTCAAAAAATTTCAATTAAATCTGTTTTCTAATTATAATGAGGCATAATTAATTCAAACCAACCCTATGAACACTGTGAAGCAGAGGCGTGGAAACATTTCAAGAGGGAAAAATCCTCTGGTTTGTGGTTCTAGCGATGAGTTATGGTCGTTCTTTTAATCTTTACCCTTCAAAATAAGTGTAAAATAGAGTCATTAATAAAAAAAACTCAACATAAAACTGTTAGAAAGGGTTGAGCTACATCAACAGCCTACTAAACCCATTGTTGTAGAAAAGCTTGTGAGGGCCACAAAACGACTTAGGCTGCAAAAGCTAAAGCTTCAAATCTTAAACGATTCTTGAAAATCTATCTTTTTTTTTACTTTTATTGTCTAATGATATAATTACCAGTTTTATTTTGTGATGTGTAAAATTCAGAGATGAGGAATTGTGGCATTATCAAGTCGTCTCCAGGCCGTCTTCAGCATCTAAACCAGGTGATTTCAATCAGCACAGTGAATGAACTTTGTTCAGGTGCTGATTAGAACAAAATCATGGCGTGGAGATGACTTGTTGATCTCTGGTAAAATCATCAAACTGTTATAAAGAAGTCAAACCGGCCCTTGCCGCTTGCAGATCCTCCACCAGGGGGCAGCAGACATGTAGAGGACTGGATATGGTAGGTTTCTGATGAAGGGACTAATCCTGGTAGCCTGGCCTGCCAGACTCGCCCTCTGTTTAATTCTGCACAGAGAATGAGTCTGGTAAGTCACAGGCAGAGAGGCACTTGAGGGGCGGGACTAGGCAGCTCAAATTAACCAATCAGAAAAAAGATGGAAATCCCGACTGCATCGCACCACGCGGTAGTTTTCTAGCTGTAGTAGAAAAAAATGGTGTCTGGCAACAGCGCAAACATCTTTTATTTTTTAGAATAAATGCTCTTATCGCTTCTACTAGTGGTTTTAAAGACATTTGAGTCATTTAGAACAGAGAAAAGAGCCGCAGCGAACTCCGCCGCCGTCTCTGCTGTTTATGAGAAAGTGAGCGTCGCTGTGTGTGACGTCCGCGGCGCTTTAGTGTTTTTTTTTTTAGCTGTAGTCAAAAATGGCGTCTGGCGACAGCGCAAACATCTTTCTTTAGAAGAAAGGCTTTTAGTGCTTCTACTTGTTGCGTCCAAGTTATTTAGACCAGAGGAAAGAGCCGCAGCGAACACCGCTTCAGTCGCCACGTTCGACAAACTGGGCGTTGTGGTGTGTGACGTACGCTACTCAGCGCTGATTGGCTCGGTTAGAAATCTCACGGGGAGGGGTTACTTGAATAGGAGAGTTACCAGACTCTTTCTCTGTGCAGAATTAAACAGAGGAGGAGTCTGGCAGGCCAGGCTATGATCCCGGTGCTCCATTTGGATGATTTAATGCCAGAAGGTTTGATTGGGTTTTGCGACAACAATATAATTCTACAGGCTTTCCAGATGTTTTAATCACATTTAATAACAAGGGGGTTGATTACTTAGCTCTCGTATCACCGGGTTGATTTGGATAGCTTTTGAATGTTCTCAAGTTATCTTTGTCTCATTGATCATGGTTGGCTGATCCTAAACATTTAGGTGGTTGAATAAGAAGGAATCTGTGAGGGGTGAATCCTGTTTTTGCAGCGTTATATTAACTAGATGTTTTATTGTTGTTTAATCCAGTCTATGCATATTTTATACCTTTTTTTAATGATTTCAGGTGGTAACCAAGATGGTAAGTTCAGCGTGGGATTCAGAGATGGAATCGTTCGGACGGTGGTCAGCCTCGACAGGGAGACCCAGGCAGCCTATGCTCTTGTCGTCGAAGCTATAGGTGAGTCTCCGAAGGAGAAACCTGACTTTTCATTAGGCTGTCATTTTTGTCACAACGCCATGTTTTCCCTTTATGTCAGACCTGCTGTGTTTTGCAACATTTGGTGATGAACGTAACGGGGGGGCTTACTGCACAGCTGCTGTGATTTCAACTATTGCTCAACTTCCTCTTTATTATTTTTAAAGACCAAAAACAAAGATTTTTGCCACAAAAAAACAACAAGATTATCCAGAACAGCTGAACTGGACCAAAGACACCAAGAGGAGGGCATAATGACATGATGGAAGACAAGAGAATTATACACATTTCCTCTAATTCACCAGCAGATTAAATAACCGGCTTCCCTTCATGCAGACATGCAGCTAGGTTGGGAAAAGCCTTTTTAAACACAGAACAGGTGTTTTATTTTACCTTGCCAACAGTTTTGCTTGCCGACTGCTAAACTTCCTCAGAGCTGACACTGATGGTGGCGTCACTTCCTACTCCGTTTATCCGCAAGGTAAAAAAAACCTTTTCTGTGTTTTAAAAAAGAACTAAAAATGGAATTACCGTAAATCCTCTAATATTAGCCTGTATTTAATTAACGGCCGGGTATCATATTTTGGCCGGTGTCGGAGTCGGCGGAGGTGAATAATGGCCGTTTTGTTATTGTGGCCAGGTGGAATGTGGTAACAAGCAAGTACGGGGGGCGGTTGTTTCATCGTCTCACTTTTGATTTGCCAGTGATAGACCGCGAGGGTAACTTTAACCGTGCGGTGACGAAGAGGAGGCGAAAATTTGATATCAAGTTCAAAGAGAACGTGCTGATTATGCTGCAGAACACTCTGGGGAGCAGTAGCAGGGGTTGTATGAACTAGTCACTAGTCGACTTCACCGCTCTATAGTGACTTTTTATGCCTGTCATCGACTAGTCGCTGTCACGTGATAATGACCGGCAAGATGCATTCCTCGTAAAAGACAGCAGCCTGCTGTCAGCAGGTGACAAGCTCCTGTGCGTCTGAAGGCAACTCGCTGTGCCAGAGCGTCGGTACTGACACCCGCCGTAAAACGGACATTTAACCAAATTGTGACCTTTACCCTCTTGCAATTTAACCTTCCCCTCACCCCATCCTAACCTTAACCAGCTTGCGCATGCAAAGCTCTGATTGTTGACGCGCTCCAGACATCTGCGTCCTGAGCACGGCCACAGTAACATTATCAAATCAGGTGTCGCCACCTCAAAAACTAATTTAACACGCGATCGTTCATGTCGGCTCATTTCCTTTTAAGTTTTCTGTCTTTTATTCTTGTATTTGTGCCTGATGCGTTTCGCTGCTGTGGATCGGGGCGCATCACCTGTTTTGTCCTCGGTGACGCACCTAACTGATGCGGCCGGCGAGCACTCCGCTGTTTTGCGGTCGGTAGATCTTTTACAACTGCAGTTCAAAGGTAACTCATGAGGTGAATATATATGAACCCAGGTAGCAGTTTCTCTTTAGGATTGAGAGGAGATGCAGGAAGATAATAAACAGGCAGGACAGAAAAATTGTCAAATACAAACAAGTTAGTTTTTGTACCTGCTGGTTGCAACAAACAGACACCATTGAAGGTAATCAGAAGTGAGGAACAGAAAATGAAATAATTATTTTAATGTTTAGAGCAGCAGGAACTCCGAGAGGCTGCAGGCGCATCAGTGAGTTTGCGGCCGCTGCGCTGGGGGAGGGGGGAGAGGGCTGAAGCAGAAACTACCGTTGTTAAAAGAAATGTGTTTAACTTTGAAAATGTGGGCGCAATATTAATTGTCAAAAACTCCAGCGAACCATTAGTTCATTTTGCTCAAATACAAATTGAGGCCTGCCTCTAATTCTGGTCCTCCTTCCAATAAAGGCCTGGAGCTTGATGAGCTTGAGTCAACTACAGGCCCGGGCCTGTATTAGAGGATTTACGGTAGAAACTAGGCACAGCAAGAACGTACCAAAGATGTGGGAAAGCCTGCTGTAACAATTACAATTTCCAAATACTCAACTACGGGATTTGGGTAACTTTTTGGAACTCCGTCATCAGTCATTTTCTAATCCGTTTATTCCTTGAGGAGCTAATGTCCAACTCCATCTGGCAGGAGGCAGAGACACCCTGGACAGGTCTGCTGTCCATCACAGGGACACAGAGACAAACATCCAGTCACACAAAGGGACAATTTAAAGCAGAAATCTAGAGTTTCTACCCAGAGGGTTCCATCTAGAGCAGGGTTCAGCAACCCGTGGCTCTTTCATCCACCTGATGCGGCTCTCTGCTTGTAAACGGATTAATGGATATTTAATTTCAATGTATTTTATTTTACTGCATTCAATTTTTTGTTATCTGTAGCCAATTCTAAATTTAAAGATTGTCTGCGTAAACCTGAACAGGTCACCTGCTTGTGCGTAATCAGATGTCTCTATAGGCGCTTTCTGAGCTGAAGAGGATATGAGGTTCTGGACTGTTCCTCAGACAGGCTCCTGGATGCTTTGCAGTGTTGGAGACAGGAACAAGCGCTAAACAGCCAAAGATTCATACTCAGGGAACATTTTCTAAGTGACAAGTCTCTGAGAGACCGGGTTTAGAAAACACAGAATCTTCATGCATGGTTCTGGTTCTGCGACGCGCTCCAAGCCCCCGATCTACACATCTCCAGCTCGCTGTCCACCTTACACACGCGCTGACAGCGAGCTGCGCTGAGCTCAGTGTCCATCTCAGATGTTCTGATGGGAATCTTTTCCTGATTGATGTAGCTACCTCCACGATGTGCGTAACGATTAAAATGTCAGCGCATCTGCAGGCTTGAGATTTCTCCCGTCAAAATAAACAATCAAATACGGGAAATATCCGGTCAGTGCGAACCCTGCCATTTAACTGTTTCACCTTCTTGTGAAGATTGTTGCTAACAGAAACATTAAACCTGATGAACACCAGAGCCACGCACACTGCGCCGTTATCTTTGTCAGTGTAAACGAGGAAAATAAACGAATTGATTGTAGGGATGCTCCGATTGATCGGCCACAGATAATTATCGGCCGATTTTCCTGCAAAAGTCTGTGATCGCCGATCACTGCCTTTCATTTCCGATCTGGCACTGGCGCTTACTCTTCCCGGCCGGTAGTTCACCCTTCCGCTTCTCCCCGCTTAGTGTGCATGCGTGTGGCGGCAAACCCGCAAAGACAAACATGTCTGCCGTGTGGAACTTCTTTACGGTGTGCGAGAGTGATATTAAGTTTGCGTCTTGCAACACTTGCAACGAAAACATACCCCGTGGAGGAAGCACTTCAAAAAAGTTCAACACAACGAATTTGATCCGACATTTAAAGACTAAACACTTGGCGGAGCACGGTGAGTTTTTGAGGCTCACCGCAGACAATGAAAAGAAGCCTGCTAATGCAGCCACAGTCAGACGGCAGCTAACGCAGCCGACGCTTGGAAACACTCGCCCATATGAGCGTGACAGTCAAAAGGCTAAGCAAATTACCCGTAAAATCATCGAGTTTATTGGACTAGACGACCAGCCTTTTTCAGTTGTGGAAGACGCCGGATTCCGCCGACTACTAACCCACTTGGAACCTCGCTACATGCTACCGGGACGTAAATATTTCGCCAACGTAGTCCTTCCAGAGCTCCACCAGACAGTGTATTCTTTCATCGAGGGACTCCTTAAAGAAAGCGTCTCATCCTCTGTGAGTTTCACAAGTGACATTTGGAGCTCAGATGTCAGTCCTGTGTCAGTGCTGAGCTTAACAGCTCACTGGATGTATCTGAATGTATCCTTGGTTACTTAATTTGATTCAGGCGGTGATGTGAGATACTGACTTTTTTTGCACTATTTGTAGCCTAAAGAGAGCCTTAATGTTTTCAATTTCTTATAAATTGTTACTGATATTACATAATTTGAAGTGAAGTAAAACCATGTTTTTTCTGAATTAATATGTAACACATGCATTAGAACTCACCATAGCTAAATGAACGATTTACAGCCAATCTATGTAATTGGTATCGGTAATCGGCTGATCGGCCATGATCGGCCTCTTGGCTGATCGGTGTCAGTGATCGGCAGATTAAAACCTGATCGGAGCATCCCTAATTGATTGGATCCTTTTCTTACCTTTTCAACAATGTTTAATGCAAAGTTTAGTTCAGTACAAAGTTTAATTACAACAGTCCAACGAGACAGAGCCTGGATTTGTATTCTGAACAGTTATGTGTGATGCCTCAAAAAGCGTCACCTCAACTATTAAAACCACTAGCAGGGTGAAAAATATCGAAATATTGCAGCACAGACAGGCTTCAACTTTTGGATCAATTTTATACAAACCGTTTTATTAATTATCTTCTGTTGAAGGATAACTTTGAGGTACATGAGTGAACAGTATTGGTTGCTGTCACCTGTTGTGATCGGTTAAAGCAGCTCTCTGCTGTCTGAGGGTAGGCTCCGCCCACAACGCCGCGGCTGCTGCGGCTCCCAGTGTTTTCTTTACTGTGGGAAACGGGTAATAATGGCTCTTTGATGGGAAAAGGTTACCGACCCCTGGTCTAGAGGCAAAATAACTTTAATGCCCCTTTCCCTACTTCTGTGATTACGACGATAAGCAACACTTTTCATCCGTGAACGCTCACCTCTAGCCGGCAAACACAGCTGAAACACGTTATTTTACGAAATTTGCATAATTTACTATATGTGTATATATGTGTGTGTGTGTGTGTGTGTGTGTGTGTGTGTGTGTGTGTGTGTGTGTGTGTGTGTGTGTGTGTGTATGTTAATGTATATACAGTGATCCCTCGCTACTTCGCGGTTCGTTTATCGCAGATTCACGACTTCGCGGATTTTTTCTTTGGAGCCTCATTCAAGGGAAAATCGCTGATTCGTGGCATTTTTCACCGATTCGCGGTATTTTTCTATGCAAAATATCAAGAAATTCCTGTTTTTTTCATCATAAAATGCACTTTTTGTAATAAAACTATAAATAAACCAAGTAAAATATGTAAAGGGAGGGTTTTAAAAGTCTGAATACTGAATACGTACCTGTTAAATAAATACTGTAAATATGGTGTCCTTACTTCGCGGATTTTCACCTATCGCGGCCAGGTCTGGAACGCAGCTACCGCGATAAACGAGGGATCACTGTACATATATATATATATATATATATATATATATATATATATATATATACATACATTCAGCTAGTAGAAGCTAACCGTTAGCATTAGCAACTCCACCACACAGCAGAACTCCTCCAGGCTTGTGTCATTTGTGGAGATGAAACATCAGCGTTGCAGAGCAAACAGAGTCAGTGGTAGAGTCGTGTTGCTGTTATCCAATCAGAGGAGAGATGTCCAAATATAAGGAAATAAGACTCCAGATCCTGCCAGCTAAAGCTACTTTCTCCTCCAGCTGACTTCTACGTCCTCAAACAGGAGCATCTGGGGAGTTTTTCCCCAGAGAAGAAAGGCATTGTTTCCTACTAGAGACCACTGCTGGTGTATTAAAATAAGAGTGAAGTTGGCCTTTAATTGTTGGCGGGTGAAATGGATCCTACGCTCGATCACTCGGATGATGTTTGCACCAGTTTTCTAACTGATGGTTTGTTTCTCTTCATAGACAATGGTCCAACAGGCAGTCGACGGACAGGCACCGCCACCGTATACGTGGAAGTCCTGGACGTTAACGACAACAAGCCCATCTTCCTCCAGAACACCTACGAGACCAGCGTTCTGGAAACCGTCCCACGGGGAACGAGCATCCTTCAGGTACGCACACGTCTAAAAACAAACAGCTCCAGCAGTGAATCCAACACTTGATTTCGTTTTCATCCTTTATTTATTTGTTTATTTATTTATTTAAAGTTCACTAAATTATTTACAGAGTGCTGTAGTTTGGGTGGAGGCGTCTCCTGTCGTTATGGGGAGCTCTCCATGTGTCGAGGCCATCGCGGGAGGAGTTTGTCCCAGAGCACCTGAATCGGCAGATTGATGGCGTTTTCTGCCGCGGGGTGATTAGCTGTGCCACGCAGAAGAATGATGTTGTCCCCAGATTTTGAAAATGAGTTTGGAAATTAAAAATTCATGTCCAAACAATCATATGAACTGAATTTAGATGCTGTCCATTAGGCTTTGAATCAAGCCGTGAAAGTAAGTCATTATGAGTTCTACCGCCTCCATCGTTCCTTTGAAATGTGTTTTTTTTTTTGACATTCAGGATAAATCCAGTTACCTGCCTCAAATGCTTTTCTCATTCATTCATTTTAAAGCGTTTTGTGACAGGAAACCAAAACAAAAATTACAAAAGTTTTTTCTACATTCTCAGAACTAAACATTTTGGCTGCCGACCAAGATTAGAATCAGATTTCAGTGACATAGTCAAAAAGGCAGGGCATAGTGAGCGGAGGCTCGGCGCTGGCCTCCGTCTGTGGTGTCTCTGACCCCGGAGACCTGGACACGCGTGTCCTGTCCCGCTGCTGTGGCCTGCGGTGAGGCGGACGCCTGAAGGACAGGTTGTAGGTGCGTCGGTACGAGCCCAGCCTCTTCCACATCTTCAGCTGCGGCTCGGTGGACAAACCTCGCCCGCGCCGATTGCACCTCTCCCCCGGTGTGCAGCTCCCCTCCACGTCTTCGTCCTGATCGGAGCGTCGGCACACAGCCAGGAAGGCCGCTAGCCCCGCCAGCAGCAGCGAAAGGCCCAGCACCACCATGATGGTGAACTCCGGGTCGTGAATGTGTGACGGAGGCTTTGGGATGACGGGAGAAGTGGTGGTGGCTGTCAGGCTGGACAGGGTGATGTTGGAGTTGGTGTAGGGCTCACTGGCGTTCATGACGTCTCTGCCCTGCAGAGGAAGCAAAAGGTGTTGATCGTGTTTGTTTTTGTGTTTCCGATCAGCTTTTTAGTTCCAAAAGTGCTACGGCTGCGTTCCTCTGTTTAGCCTCGCTGCCCCAAGCATCACCAAGCTAAGGAGCTCCATCTGGACGCTTATTTGGTGCTTACACCGAAGGGCTTACATCACACGTACACACACACTCACAAATAAACACAGAAAGTCACGCATGCACACGCAGAAGCAGTGAATGTTTGACATTTGTGGCAATTATGTAGCTATTAAATCAAGAACCACAACAGTCCGTGCTTGACAGGCTTTTTTCAGCGTAAAACAAATTGGGTTTATTAAAATGCTCCTTGTAAAATGCAAAGCGCCCACCTCCTCCATCGCAGCCTCCAATTATCCCCCCCACTTTCATTCTGCGTGACCCCCACCCCACCATCTTCAGCACAGTAACATTTATAAATGTCATCGTCCCTAATTCAGCGGAGACAAAGCATGGCTTATCGGTTTAAGGGAAACACATTGGGACGTGAAATTATTTTTGAGACCAAATGCCAGGAAAGCTGTGAAAAGGCCAGTGGAGCAGGATGACTCGTTAGAGAGTCAGTTCATTAGTCAGCTCCTCCGAGTGCTACGCCCCCCCCCCCCCCCCCCCCCCACACACACACACACACACACACACAGGACAAACTCAGCAGCTCCTCACATTGCAGCTTTTGCATATTTTTGAAAAGACGATGCTGCTTCTTACGAGCTCTCCTGCTCGGTACGAGCTGACCGCTCAGCTGCATCTGTCGTCTCTTTAACTGTTTGATAGTTTAGTCTGAACAAATATTCACTTTGAACCTCTAAGTGATTTCTTATAGGTGCTTGAAATGCTTGAAAATGCTTTGACTTTAATGTGGTCTATTTAAAACTCTGTATTTTTTAAGTGTTTATCAGTGTCGCTAAAAGTGGTTATGGCATTGGAAACGTTTATTTTATGCGGCAAGAAAGTGAAATAATCAGGTTTACAGGTGAAATATGGTGCAAAAGTTGCTTTATGTTAGTAACTCAACTTAAATGGTGAAACTAATATATGAGGCCGACTCATTCCTTGCATAGCCAGGTATTTCAAGCCTTTATTGGTAAAACTGTGATGATTGTGGCTTACAGCTGATGAAAGCCCCACATTCAAACTCTGACTATAAGAATATTGTGAAAAGACTCAAAGTGTTGCACTCATGGACGTAATTTTCACTTTAGAAGTGGGGGGGGGGGACACTGGGGGGGGGGGGGGGGGTATCTATACAGTATGTTCTAATGGGAAACAGGCTTCAACACAAACGGTTGTTTTCTGCTTGGTCCTAGAGCTCAACCAGTGTCAATTTAATATAGCGTAAAATTGTTTTTGGATGGTAAAAAGTGCAGGGGTCAAAACTTGACTTTGGAAAAAGTGGGGGGGGGGGACATGTCCCCCCCTGTCCCCCCCCAAAATTACGTCCATGGTTGCACTCTGATCAGCTGGTGAATCCAGAACACCTGCAGAGGGTTGCTGAGCCTTTAGATGGTCTCTCAGTCTGAGTTGGATTTCCATATTTATTTCATTTCATATTATTTTTTCTAATTTCACATGTAAACTATATTTATTTGAATAAAACATCACAGTTAGGGGGTGCTGGAAAATCTTGAAATTTTACCTTGATTGTGTTTGAAAAGGATTTTAGCAACGATTGAATCCTGTTCTTTTACCCTTATTTACAATTAGTAATAGTAGTAGTAGCAATAGTAGTAGTAGTAAGTAGTATTGTGACAATTTGCCACAAGATCTAATTAGTCTACGAAGGGTTAAAATGCTAGTTTGAACATGTTTTAATGTGTTTCTGTGGAAAACTCTTTTAGAACAGCCTCAGTTTGGAGAAACTGGTATAGGTTCTGACTGGACAGAAAGGGTTTCTGCTTTCTTAAATTATTGCCAACTTTACCTTATTAATTTTTACACCACTAAAAATCCCACGTTATGTTGTTAGCCATGAAATTAGCTATGGCGCTAGCTAGCCGGTGGAATTTCATCAACATTCGTCCTGAATAATAGATTGTTACAACTGTAATGTTTTCATTAGGGCCATGACTCGATTAAAAAATTTAATCTAAATAATTAGAGGCTTTGTAAGTAATTAATCTAAATTAATCGCATATTTAGAGTGTTTCTGTTTTAACTTAAACTTCTGTTTTCAACTTTGACACGTTGTTTGTGATTGTTTACAGAGTAGTGAGAACACGGAGCGTTCTCCCAGCGGCAGCCAGGTGCCTCTCGTTTGTCTGACTACTTTCATAAACTACTGTTAGGGCACAGAATTATCCCGTCTGGTGCTTTCAGCGCTGCACAGATGTTACGTAAATGTTAAAAATATAGCTTACCGCAACTTTTGTAAAGTTTCCGGTGCCACCGGGCAGCCGCAGCAGTAACGATCTCTGAAAAATGTCCGCAACACGGACTCCGTTGTTGTCTAGAAGTTTTTTTTTTCCAAGTTAAGAAAAGAGGCGGACGTGTTTCCTAAATCCTGCATCAGTCCAAGCAAGGCAACTTCTTTCTGTTTTTATTCCGTTTTAGTAGCCATTAGCACTGTGCATTGTTGTGTGCGTCAGTGATATTCGGTCTATGAGGAAATCGTGCAATGACAAAGGTTCCGCCTTGCTGGAAATACAAGCTGCGATTAAATGTGTAAATTTTTTTAACGCGTCATTTTTTTCTAATTAATTTATCACAATTAACGCGTTAAAGTCCCGGCCCTAGTTTTCATACATGTGGCTGTTTTGTAGCTGCACCATAACAGCTCTGTTGTGCTTTCTTAAATTATTGCCAACTTTACCTTATTAATTTTTACACCACTAAAAATCCCACGTTATGTTGTTAGCCATGAAATTAGCTATTAGCGGAAATGTGCTTTAAACTGTATTTTTACTAACTTTTCAGAAGTCTCCCTTCTTAGATTTATTGTTTGTCCGTAAAATAAGTTTCGCATTTACAGTTAAAGTGTTCAAGGTATCATGTTCTGTATCTGATTTCCTCTCTATCAAAATGTTATTTATGGTAACTTTATCATATTTTGATGACTTCAATTCCTATAGATGTGAAGAAATAACATTTTACCTTTACATATATGTGGTTCAGAGATGTGTAACAGTGTCGTTTTCAGGTGGACCTGGAGTGAATTTCTCTGTATGTCAGAAAGTTTCATTAACAAACCAAAACTGAACCCTGCAGTTAAAACTAGTTTTTGATAACTCCAGATTTTCAGCTCACTCTAGGTCTTAAATGTGTTTAGAAGCATCCTGCTAGCCTTAGCATTAGTGTCGTTCTGATGTGGAAAACAGGAAGAGTTACGTTAGTCCGGCCGTTGTCCTCCAGAGATCAGCTCTTTTTTAGAACGGTAATAAGCTTTTATTTTTTTATATATCTATTTAAATTATATTAAAAATAAGTGGCCAGCAAAGGTAATAATTTAAAGCTGATTAATAATAAAATATCGTCTTCGTCTTCGTCTTCCTCCGCTTATCCGGGTCCGGGTCGCGGGGGCAGCATCCCAATTAGGGAGCTCCAGGCCGTCCTCTCCCCGGCCTTGTCCACCAGCTCCTCCGGCAGGACCCCAAGGCGTTCCCGGACCAGATTGGAGATGTAACCTCTCCAACGTGTCCTGGGTCGACCCGGGGGCCTTCTGCCGGCAGGACATGCCCGAAACACCTCCCCGGGGAGGCGTCCAGGAGGCATCCTGACCAGATGCCCAAACCACCTCAACTGGCTCCTTTCGATCCGGAGGAGCAGCGGTTCTACTCCGAGTCCCTCCCGAATGTCCGAGCTCCTCACCCTATCTCTAAGGCTGAGCCCGGCCACCCTACGGAGGAAACTCATTTCGGCCGCTTGTATCCGCGATCTCGTTCTTTCGGTCATTACCCAAAGCTCATGACCATAGGTGAGGATTGGGACGTAGATCGACCGGTAAATCGAGAGCCTGGCATTCTGGCTCAGCTCCCTCTTCACCACGACAGATCGGCTCAGCGTCCGCATCACTGCAGACACCGAACCAATCCGCCTGTCGATCTCCCGATCCCTCCTACCCTCACTCGTGAACAAGACCCCGAGATACTTAAACTCCTCCACTTGAGGTAGGACCTCTCCCCCGACCCGGAGGTGGCAAGCCACCCTTTTCCGGTCGAGAACCATGGTCTCAGATTTGGAGGTGCTGATCCTCATCCCAGCCGCTTCACATTCGGCCGCGAACCTACCCAGCAAGAGCTGAAGGTCAGAGCTGGATGAAGCTGGGAGGACCACATCATCCGCAAAAAGCAGAGACGAGATTCTCCTGCCACCAAACTCGACACACTCCACACCACGGCTGCGTCTAGAAATTCTGTCCATAAAAGTGATGAACAGAACCGGTGACAAAGGGCAGCCCTGGCGGAGTCCAACCCTCACTGGGAACAGGTCCGACTTACTACCGGCTATGCGGACCAAACTCACGCTCCTCTGGTAAAGGGACTGAATGGCCCTTAACAGAAAGCCACCCACCCCATACTCCTGGAGCGTCCCCCACAGGGTGCCCCTGGGGACACGGTCATAAGCCTTCTCCAAATCCACAAAACACATGTGGATTGGTTGGGCAAACTCCCATGCCCCCTCCATCACCCTTGCAAGGGTATAGAGCTGGTCCACAGTTCCACGGCCAGGACGAAAACCACATTGCTCCTCCTCTATCTGAGATTCAACTATCGATCGGACCCTCCTCTCCAGTACCTTGGCGTAGACCTTTCCAGGGAGGCTGAGGAGTGTGATCCCCCTATAGTTGGAACACACCCTCAGGTCACCCTTCTTAAAGATGGGGACCACCACCCCGGTCTGCCACTCCCTAGGAACTGCCCCCGATGACCACGCAATGTTGTAGAGACGTGTCAACCATGACAGCCCTACAACATCCATAGCCTTGAGATACCCAGGACGAACCTCCTCCGCCCCCGGGGCTCCGCCGCTGTGTAGTTGTTTGACTACCTCAGCAACTTCTGCCCCCGAGATCGGACAGTCCATCCCCAGGCCTCCCAGCTCTGGTTCCTCCTCGGAATGCGCATTGGTGGGATTGAGGAGCTCCTCAAAGTATTCCTTCCACCGTCCGACTATAGCCTCAGTTGGCGTCAGCAGCTCCCCATGCCCACTGTAAACAGTGTGAGCGAGTTGCTGCCTTCCTCTCCTGAGGCGCCGGACAGTTTGCCAGAACCTCTTTGGAGCCGATCGATAGTCTTTCTCCATGGCCTCACCAAACTCCTCCCACGCCCGAGATTTTGCCTCGGCACCTGCCACTGCTGCACCCCGCTTGGCTATCCAAGACAAAGAACGGTTCGAAGGATCTTTCATGGCGGTTAAAACGAAGAGTCGGAGTACCCGGCCCGGAGGGTTACCGGGGTCCCACCCTGGAGCCAGGCCTGGGGTTGGGGCCCGTGAGCGAGCGCCTGGTGGCCGGGCTTTCGCCCATGGGGCCCGGCCGGGCCCAGCCCGAACCGGATACATGGGCTCGTCCAACTGTGGACCCACCGCCCGCAGGAGGAACATGAAGGGTCCGGTGCAATGCGAATAATAAAATATATTTTTAAAAATTTAATTGATAATGTTTATGTTGTTATTTAAAATCTCTTTCGTCACTGAAAGTATATTCTGTTTGGTTTTGTATGTTTTTATTTTTATAAAGTTGGGTAAAACTTGTACTCTGCCAGCTGACCTGCCAATTAAAGGCTTAATGATTTTTTAAATTCCACTCAAACATATCTAAACTTATATTTGTAGACACCGTGAAGGAAAAACTAAACTGATGATGTGACTTTGGCGCATGTTCATGTTATCTAAACCAAATCAAACACTTTCCACATTTCCACTTCAGTCACATTTAAGTCATTTATCCCTGATTAAGATTCAAGCTCAGAAGACATCAAATATAAAGTTTGAAATACTATTTTAGCAAGCTTCTGTCCTCAGGATTGGAAAGTTTATCTCTGTAATCTTTAAAGAAAACTGATTTCTCCCGCAGCGTTCCCTTTCCAGTTGGAAATACTCACACCTGCAGCTTGGATCCTCTTAAAACAGCACCTTGCTCAGTTCCAGTAACTTGTTTGCTGCTTCCACACTTGTTTTTCCCCTAAACTGCAGCTTTCCCAG